>NC_069510.1:37486406-37723906 GCF_027579735.1 Bombina bombina
CCGGCTACCTGTACTGCGATAGCCCGACCGGTGTGTTTTTCTGCGGTGACCACCTGGGGTTGTAGCAGAGTGATGGTGGCGCCGCTATCTCGCAATATTTGGGTAGGCCGCCCATTCACTCTCACAACTTGTCGGTGGTGTTGCAGATTGTCCGTCGATGCAGCTTGGACTGGATCTACTTCATTCAGTGTCCCAAATTTCTTCTTCACCCCAGTGCCATACAGGACTTGACAGATGGGTATCTAGACAATGGGCTGCTGCTCTTAGGGGACCCAATGATACTCAATTCCAGATGACCTGAAGGACACTTCTGTGGCAGTTGTTTCTTATATGCTCCACCTGGTCGCAGCCGAAAAACCTTGGTCTTGTCTTCTGAAGCATAGGAGCTGGGGCTGGACAGGAAGCCTGGGGGTTACCACTGGCCGAGTTGCTGGAGGTAGAGGTTGAGTAAAAGCTGGGCTTGCCGATCTCTGTAAGTAACGTGCCTCTAAGCAATGGGTCCTTTGAGCATCAACGTACTGATCCGCCAGAAATGCTGCCTGGTACACAGTTAAAGGCTTACATCCTTAAACCAGTCCTGAACTTCTGGGGGCATCTGTACATAAAACTGCTCCAAAAGAATTAGCTGGCCAGCCTGCACCAATGTGGTTACTTGACATCCAGCAAACCAGTTATCCACGGACCGAGACATCTGATGCCTTAACTCCGTAAAGGGTTGTCCCTCTCTCTTCCCGAGGCTGTGAACCTTGAGTCAATGTGACTCTGGGGTGATATCATAAAGGGGCAAGCAACCTTTCTTTCACCCAGTCATAATCCTCTGATCCTCCGCAGGAATGGTATTGAAGGCATCCAATGCCTGACCAGACAACTTGCTAAGGAGGAGGGCCACCCAGTCCCCCTCATCAATTATTTAGCTGAGCTGCATCTTAGCCGATCTTTACCAAGTCACTGTTCCGAATACCATAATGCCCCCTTCTCTCCAAACAGCACCCAAAAACCCCATGCCCAATCGGTACTCCAGGAAAAGATGGTACTCCTGCAGCCCTAAGTCCATCACAGATGCCAACAATGAAGTGTTATACACTGTCCCCCCTTGCTTTTGTCATCATTTGTTGGTCTATGTCATTAACATGACTTTACATCAATCAGATGGTCAAATATGCAGCCTCTGAATTCACAAATGGGCTGTTCTGTGCTTACCATTTCTATATTGGACTATATAGTATATAAATCTGCTATGTATGTGTGTATGGTGGTGGTGGTGGAGGGAAGATAAAGAAAGTGAATACTGAGTGAGAATTTAAATTATATAGTGTTTAAATGAGAGACATTCATAACCAAAGATATGACAAACAAAAATATTAGTTGAGTCAGCTTCTATAGTCTGCTCATTTTAGTCTCAGAATGCAGAATATCTTATACATTTCTGGGGCTCTGTATACTTGGAAAGCTAAGATAGCGTAAATTACAAACTCCACTTGCCTGCACTTTTTTCGGTTGATTTAAAACCTTATATCTGCACAAATAAAGGATATCTCACTTAAAACTTGTACTGATTTCACTTTTCACCCAAGAACATTTTATTTTTATTTTATTTTTTTTATTTTTTTTTATTTTTTTTAAATTTATTTTTTTATTGAGGGTGAAAAATGCATATACATACAGGTATGTTTGATAAAGGGAAGAAAAGTAAATAAAAGTACGAGAATAGTACAATCAGTAATTTCCATAACATTAAGATTGGCGTACATGTTAGTAGTTACTTGTGGTGAACTATATAATACAATACTACCGGCTGCTGTTCATTTAATACCTTATGTGCAACATAGAACATAACAGTCTCAAACCCTCTATTTTACTACCTCCATATAACAAATGAAGTCGCTGATGGGCCTCCAACATAGCTAAGATAGTATATAGTAGGAGGGTAATATTAGCATGAGGCCACTTTTGGACCTTACAACAGTACCTGTAAATGGATATATAAAGCACAACAACTATGAATATGGCTATATACAGACAAAAGTATAGGGTAACTTAATCTATCTTAGAGCCCACTATATTCCAATGCAACAAGAGATCATATCTAGGTTACATAGATCCCTGAGTCTGCCTTGTGGTGAGTTGAGGTACAGCTTTTATCTAACATTGCAATTAAAATCTGTATAGTCTGGCACTAGTGTATGAGGCTACGATGTTCTCTAATATAAGAGGACTACCAGTCTAACTAGGGGGTTTATGTGAGTTCTTAAAGTATAAAGTTGTAATAAATAAAAAATAAAATAAAAAAATAATATAAAAAATAATAGTCCCTCTATTGATTAAATAAGAGTGGTATTTCAAGCAAGTGGCCTCCTTCTAGTCTATACACAACTATAACATTTTGGTGCGTCTGGGGGTATACTAGTGTTAAAAGTCTCACAAATTGGAACTAGCATATTGATAAGCTGGACTGGCAGGGGAAACTTGTAGGCCTTCACCAATAAGCTTTAATAAATGTTTCATAGGCCAATTAGTAAGCCTCCATGCAATAAGTATAGTGTATACATACCCTGATATTCTACTAGCGTAGGGTCAAAGGCACTCACTCCTATCTTTAATTATGGTAAGTAGCGGAACATGTATCCCCTAATGTGAAGTAGACATTAACCATATTTAGGCAGCGGATCTCATACACACCAATCATATTTAGATATCTGTGAAACAGTGTTTCTGTGGTATTGAATCTGTGAAAACATGAGACTGACCCTCATAGCTTGAGGCTAAACATATACACATACAATCCTGCTCTTAATAGGCTTAGGTGTGATACTCTCGCCAGTACTCTAGCCCCAGCATTACTCAGGAATGTTGACCTCAATGAACCTAGAATATGAAAAATAAAACATGGAAACAAAACGAACCAATGCAATCCCAACATGACCCCAACCATCCAGATTAGATACTATCATAAAGCATGAAATACCAAAAATTAACAGTAATAAGCAAAGCAATCTTAAACTTGATAGCTCTTTAGTGCAGTTCTCAAAAGTCTAACTGTGATCGGTTGCTGAACGATACAACTTGCTAAAGTTCAACTGTTCAATAACAAACATAGAGGTATCATAAATTGTACTCAATTTAGGAGTTAATGCCGCATGTTGAGGTGCAGCTAGCATGCACGATCGCAGTGTAAAATAAAGAGCGTATCACCATATTCACCCCACTCCAGACCTCAGGAACAGTAAATCTCTTCCATCCCGGAGCACTCGGCTGAGTCCTGAAGCGTGAGAACAGGGTGAGAGGTACGTTTCGTTGCTTCTTAATATCTCGGTACCGAGATCCAGAGGGGTATCCGCCTTAGCGATGTTAGGTGTAGGAAGGAGCTTGGCGTCTAAGATAGCCGCTACTAGGTTGGACTTTATACCACTGCAGCCATGACTTGCGCTCTCGGTTGGGGCCTGTGTTTCTAGGGAAGCATCCGTTGAAGGTAAGTAAGATAGCCTCTTGTTTCGACGATCTACAGGAGTACTCAGGAGGGAATCTCCTGTTTGTTTTGCCACAGTCGAGGGTGAAGCATGCTCTGTGTCCTTCCGATGCCTAGGAACGCATGTAAGAACAGAACCCTGGCCATGTGGATCTTGTTGTTCCGTAGTTGGCACCATGTCAGGGGCTCTCTGTTCCGTGGTCAAAGCAGGGCAATCCTCCACAACCAACATTGGAGGTATGTAACCGATGCTCTCTTCTTTACCATAGCTAGGGGCATGCTGGGGCTGAAAAGCCTCATCTAGCATAGCACAAAATTTTAGCTCAAAGTTCAGAAAGATCTGCTGAATTGCGCACTGGAATTCTTCCATTGTCCAATTAGGCAGGTATATGACCAGCGTTACAAATCTGGTTTATTAACCCAGAGTCAAAAACTCCGGGGGGGGTTAAATATGCGGGCAGCCCCAACAACACAGGAAATCAGGCACTCAGTGTATGCCTCGAGGCCCAACTTTGTGTAGTTAAGCTGAAGAACATAGGCAGGTCCGGTTTTATATTATGATCTTCCAAGCTGTTACAGAGTCTCCCCAGTCTGGGCAACTTGAAACCATAAAAAAAAATATTGAGTTAGATGTGGTAAATAGCCTTTTAGATTTTATCACTCCAAGAGCTCTCCAAAAGCACGTCCTGCCGCGACAGCTGTAGGCTCCGCCCCCCTTTATTTTATTTTTTATTGAGAAGACACAGGTGGACACAAAAAAACTTACCAACCTTACATGGCAGCAAGACAAATAAGAAGTACATTTTGCAAACAATAACAGACAAATAAAATAAATGCATTAGTAGCATACATTTAGAATAAGTTGCTGCTAGCTCACATTTGTGATCCAGAGAGGGGGAACCATCATTTTGTAATTTAATACTGAGATGCAGTACTGCAATACACTAAATCAGTTAATTTTGCAAGAGACAGGAACACAAAAAGCTGATCCTGTGCTTTTCTTTTTACATTTACATAGTGACACAAACAACAACTAACTAAACTACAGAACAGTAGATATATGGAGAACAATAAAATTAAAATAGCATAATTTGCATGTGTTTAACTATAAGTGTAATGAAACAAAAAGCAAATGACGTTATTCCCCCATTCATGTAAAAGGTTCACTTCTTACCCCAATGGAGCAGGGGAGCCATCACAACCTCTTACACTGTATGAACCTATTAACCCCTTAATGACCAACAACGTACGACGTACGTCCTCAAAAAAAATACAGTTAACACCCGAGGACGTATGGCGTACGTCGTCGGCTAAACTGAGCACTGGAAGCGATTGAGATCGCTTCCAGCCGCTCTTACAGTATTGCAGGGATGCCTTGATGTTCAGGCATCCTGCAATACTGTTCCCGAGTGCCGGGACCGGATTGCTCGCTTCCCCACGAGTGATCACTTCCGGTTTTACTCCACGTGGAGCCTGGCAGTGCAGCAGAGCATCGGAAGCGATCGGACATGCTTCCGATGCTCTGCTTGTGTGCTAAGTGCCTCGGTGGGTCGAGGCACTTAGTTCTAAAGTAAAAAAATTTAAAAATAAAAAAAAATGTTAATACAATAAATAAAAACCTCTATATAGCCCCGCTCCCCCACAAGGCTTCCAAGATGGCGATGCCCAGTGCATCATGGTGCCTCTGGGGGTGTCCCTAGCCTGCCACATCATAGGGGAAAGCTAGCGTCACCCAATCTGAGCCTCCCTCACAAAAAATAATAATAATAAATTATCCCATTTGTCTGATCATGTCAATATTTGTAAATATTGACTCTGATCAGTGTGGATCTCCCTCACACTGCAGAAATGCAAAAATAGCCTTGGTCCCAGATGTTCAACAAATTGAAAAGTGGTCTGGTCACCAAGGGGTTAAAGGGACACTGAACCCAATTTTTTTCTTTCATGAGTCAGATAGAGCATGACATTTTAAGCAACTTTCTAATTTACTCCTATTATCAATTTTTCTTTATTCTCTTGCTATCTTTATTTTAAAAGCAGGAATGTAAATCTTAGCAGCCAGCCCATTTTAGATTTAGCACCATGGATAGCGCTTGCTTATTGGAGGCTGACATTTACCCACCAATAAGCAAGCATAACCCAGGTTCTTAAACAAAAATTGGCCGGCTCCTATGCATCACATTCCTGCTGTTTAAATAAAGATAGCAAGAGAACAAAGAAAATTAATAATAGGAGTAAATTAGAAAGTTGCTTAAAATTGCATGATCTATCTCAACCAGGAAAGAAAAAATTTGGGTTTAGTGTCTCTTTAAGGCTGGGAGAATAAACTGGGGATTGCAAGAAGTGTAGTATCACACAATCGCTAACATTAAAGGGACAGTCCACTGTAAAATAGTTTTTCCATAAATGTATTTCTTCTGTTATGTGTGATCAGTCCACGGGTCATCATTACTTCTGGGATATAACTCCTCCCCAACAGGAAATGCAAGAGGATTCACCCAGCAGAGCTGCACATAGCTCCTCCCCTCTACGTCAGTCCCAGTCATTCTCTTGCACCCAACGACTAGATAGGATGTGTGAGAGGACTTTGGTGATTATACTTAGTTTTTATGACTTCAATCAAAAGTTTGTTATTTTAAAATAGCACCGGAGCGTGTTATTACTTCTCTGGCAGAGTTTGAGGAAGAATCTGACAGAGATTTTTTACTATGATTTTAACCGGAGTCGTTAAGATCATATTGCTGTTCTCGACCATCTGAGGGAGGTAAAGGCTTCAGATCAGGGGACAGCGGGCAGATGAATCTGCATTGAGGTATGTGGCAGTTTTTATTTTCTGAATGGAATTGATGAGAAAAGCCTGCCATACCGTTAAAATGACATGTATGTATACACTTCAGTATTCTGGGGATGGTATTTCACCGGAACTACTGTGTTAAAGGTCACTAATCCTTTTAATAACTATTCTCATGTTAAACGTTTTTGCTGGAATGTAGAATCGTTTACATTGCTGAGGTACTGTGTGAATAAATGTTTGGGCATTATTTTCCACTTGGCAGTTTTTTGCTTTAATTGTGACAGTTTCGTTTCTCTTCACTGCTGTGTGGGAGAGGGAGGGGCCGTTTTTGGCGCTCTTTGCTACGCATCAAAAAATTCCAGTCAGCTACTTTTATATTTCCTGCATGATCCGGTTCATCTCTGACAGATCTCAGGGGTCTTCAAACTTCTTTGAAGGGAGGTAAATTCTCTCAGCAGAGCTGTGAGAATTCTTATAGTGACTGTGTATAAAAAACGTTGTTTTGTTTTCTTATGTACAAATTTAATTAGTGTTGTTTTTTACTAATGGGAACAAACCTTTGCTAAAAGTTGTGTTGTTTTAAAATTTGATGCAATAACTGTTTTTTCAGTTCATTATTTCAACTGTCATTTAATCGTTAGTACCTCTTTGAGGCACAGTACGTTTTTTGCTAAAAAAGATTATAACCAAGTTGTAAGTTTTTTGCTAGTGTGTTAAACATGTCTGACTCAGAGGAAGATATCTGTGTCATTTGTTCCAATGCCAAGGTGGAGCCCAATAGAAATTTATGTACTAACTGTATTGATGCTACTTTAAATAAAAGTCAATCTGTACAATGTGAACAAATTTCACCAAACAGCGAGGGGAGAGTTATGCCGACTAACTCGCCTCACGCGACAGTACCTGCATCTCCCGCCCGGGAGGTGCGTGATATTTTGGCGCCTAGTACATCTGGGCGGCCATTACAGATAACATTACAAGATATGGCTACTGTTATGACTGAAGTTTTGTCTAAATTACCTGAACTAAGAGGCAAGCGTGATCACTCTGGGGTGAGAACAGAGTGCGCTGACAATGCTAGGGCCATGTCTGATACTGCGTCACAGCTCGCAGAGCATGAGGACGGAGAGCTTCATTCTGTGGGTGACGGTTCTGATCCAAACAGATTGGACTCAGATATTTCAAATTTTAAATTTAAATTGGAGAACCTCCGTGTACTACTAGGGGAGGTCTTAGCAGCTCTCAACGATTGTAACACTGTTGCAATACCAGAGAAACTGTGTAGGTTGGATAAATACTTTGCGGTACCGGCGAGTACTGACGTTTTTCCTATACCTAAGAGACTAACTGAAATTGTTACTAAGGAGTGGGATAGACCCGGTGTGCCGTTCTCACCCCCTCCAATATTTAGAAAGATGTTTCCAATAGACGCCACCACTCGGGACTTATGGCAAACGGTCCCCAAGGTGGAGGGAGCAGTTTCTACTTTAGCTAAGCGTACCACTATCCCGGTGGAGGATAGCTGTGCTTTCTCAGATCCAATGGATAAAAAATTAGAGGGTTACCTTAAGAAAATGTTTGTTCAACAAGGTTTTATATTACAACCCCTTGCATGTATCGCGCCGATTACGGCTGCGGCAGCATTTTGGATTGAGTCGCTTGAAGAGAACCTTAGTTCCTCTACGCTAGACGACATTACGGACAGGCTTAGAGTCCTTAAACTAGCTAATTCTTTCATTTCGGAGGCCGTAGTACATTTAACCAAACTTACGGCTAAGAACTCAGGATTCGCCATACAGGCACGCAGGGCACTGTGGCTAAAATCCTGGTCAGCTGATGTTACTTCTAAGTCCAAATTACTTAATATACCTTTCAAGGGGCAGTCCTTATTCGGGCCCGGTTTGAAAGAAATTATCGCTGACATTACGGGAGGTAAGGGCCACGCCCTACCTCAAGACAAGGCCAAAGCTAAGGCTAGACAGTCTAATTTTCGTCCCTTTCGGAATTTCAAAACAGGAGCAGCATCAACCTCCACTGCACCAAAACAGGAAGGAGCTGTTGCTCGTTACAGGCAAGGCTGGAAGCCTAACCAGTCCTGGAACAAAAGCAAGCAGGCCAGGAAACCTGCTGCTGCCCCAAAGACAGCATGAACCGAGAGCCCCCGATCCGGGACCGGATCTAGTAGGGGGCAGACTCTCTCTCTTCGCCCAGGCCTGGGCAAGAGATGTTCAGGATCCCTGGGCACTAGAGATCATATCTCAGGGATACCTTCTAGACTTCAAATTATCTCCCCCAAGAGGGAGATTTCATCTGTCAAGGTTGTCAACAAACCAGATAAAGAAAGAAGCGTTTCTACGCTGCGTACAAGATCTGTTAACAATGGGAGTGATCCATCCGGTTCAGTGGTCGGAACAAGGACAAGGGTTCTACTCAAACCTGTTTGTGGTTCCCAAAAAAGAGGGAACTTTCAGGCCAATCTTAGATTTAAAGACTCTAAACAAATTCCTAAGAGTTCCATCGTTCAAAATGGAAACTATTCGGACAATCTTACCCATGATCCAAGAGGGTCAGTACATGACCACAGTGGATTTTAAGGATGCTTACCTTCACATACCGATCCACAAAGATCATCACCGGTATCTAAGGTTTGCCTTCTTAGACAGGCACTACCAGTTTGTAGCTCTTCCATTCGGATTGGCTACGGCTCCAAGAATCTTCACAAAGGTTCTGGGTGCCCTTCTAGCGGTACTAAGACCGCGAGGGATTTCGGTAGCTCCGTACCTAGACGACATTCTAATACAAGCTTCAAGCTTTCAAACTGCCAAGTCTCATACAGAGTTAGTTCTGGCATTTCTAAGGTCGCATGGATGGAAAGTGAACGAAAAGAAGAGTTCTCTCTTTCCTCTCACAAGAGTTCCATTCTTGGGGACTCTTATAGATTCTGTAGAAATGAAGATTTACCTGACAGAAGACAGGTTAACAAAACTTCAAAATGCATGCCGCGTCCTTCATTCCATTCAACACCCGTCAGTAGCTCAATGCATGGAGGTGATCGGCTTAATGGTAGCGGCAATGGACATAGTACCTTTTGCACGCCTACACCTCAGACCGCTGCAATTATGCATGCTAAGTCAGTGGAATGGGGATTACTCAGATTTGTCCCCTACTCTGAATCTGAATCAAGAGACCAGAAATTCTCTTCTATGGTGGCTTCATCGGCCACACCTGTCCAGGGGAATGCCATTCAGCAGGCCAGACTGGACAATTGTAACAACAGACGCCAGCCTACTAGGTTGGGGCGCTGTCTGGAATTCTCTGAAGGCTCAGGGACTATGGAATCAGGAGGAGAGTCTCCTTCCAATAAACATTCTGGAATTGAGAGCAGTTCTCAATGCCCTTCTGGCTTGGCCCCAGTTAATAACTCGGGGGTTTATCAGGTTTCAGTCGGACAACATCACGACTGTAGCTTACATCAACCATCAGGGAGGGACAAGAAGCTCCCTAGCAATGATGGAAGTATCAAAGATAATTCGCTGGGCAGAGTCTCACTCTTGCCACCTGTCAGCAATCCACATCCCGGGAGTGGAGAACTGGGAGGCGGATTTCTTGAGTCGCCAGACTCTTCATCCGGGGGAGTGGGAACTTCATCCGGAGGTCTTTGCCCAAATACTTCGACGTTGGGGCAAACCAGAGATAGATCTCATGGCGTCTCGCCAGAACGCCAAACTTCCTCGCTACGGGTCCAGATCCAGGGATCCGGGAGCAGTTCTGATAGATGCTTTGACAGCACCTTGGAACTTCAGGATGGCTTATGTGTTTCCACCCTTCCCGCTGCTTCCTCGATTGATTGCCAAAATCAAACAGGAGAGAGCATCAGTAATTCTAATAGCACCTGCTTGGCCACGCAGGACTTGGTATGCAGATCTAGTGGACATGTCATCCTGTCCGCCTTGGTCTCTACCTCTAAGACAGGACCTTCTGATACAGGGTCCATTCAAACATCAAAATCTAACTTCTCTGAAGCTGACTGCTTGGAAATTGAACGCTTGATTTTATCAAAACGTGGTTTTTCTGAGTCGGTTATTGATACCCTGATTCAGGCTAGGAAGCCTGTTACCAGAAGGATTTACCATAAAATATGGCGGAAATACCTATACTGGTGCGAATCCAAAGGTTACTCCTGGAGTAAGGTTAGGATCGCTAGGATATTGTCTTTTCTACAAGAAGGTTTAGAAAAGGGTTTATCAGCTAGTTCATTAAAGGGACAGATTTCAGCTCTGTCCATCTTGTTACACAGACGTCTGTCAGAAAATCCAGACGTCCAGTCCTTTTGTCAGGCTTTAGCTAGGATCAAGCCTGTGTTTAAAGCTGTTGCTCCACCATGGAGTTTAAACTTAGTTCTTAACGTTTTACAGGGTGTTCCGTTTGAACCCCTTCATTCCATTGATATAAAAATGTTATCTTGGAAAGTTCTGTTTTTAATGGCTATTTCCTCGGCTCGAAGAGTCTCTGAGTTATCAGCCTTACATTGTGATTCCCCTTATCTGATTTTTCACTCAGACAAGGTAGTTCTGCGTACTAAACCTGGGTTCTTACCTAAGGTAGTCACTAACAGGAACATCAATCAAGAGATTGTTGTCCCATCCTTGTGTCCAAATCCTTCTTCAAAGAAGGAACGTCTTTTACACAATCTGGATGTAGTTCGTGCCCTCAAGTTCTACTTGCAGGCAACTAAAGATTTTCGCCAAACTTCTTCCTTGTTTGTCGTTTACTCTGGACAGAGGAGAGGTCAAAAAGCTTCTGCTACCTCTCTCTCTTTTTGGCTTCGTAGCATAATACGTTTAGCCTATGAGACTGCTGGACAGCAGCCTCCTGAAAGAATTACAGCTCACTCCACTAGAGCTGTGGCTTCCACTTGGGCCTTTAAGAATGAGGCCTCTGTTGAACAGATTTGCAAGGCTGCAACTTGGTCTTCGCTTCATACTTTTTCCAAATTTTACAAATTTGACACTTTTGCTTCTTCGGAGGCTATTTTTGGGAGAAAGGTTCTTCAGGCAGTGGTTCCTTCTATATAATGAGCCTGCCTATCCCTCCCGTCATCCGTGTACTTTTGCTTTGGTATTGGTATCCCAGAAGTAATGATGACCCGTGGACTGATCACACATAACAGAAGAAAACATAATTTATGCTTACCTGATAAATTCCTTTCTTCTGTTGTGTGATCAGTCCACGGCCCGCCCTGTTTTAAGGCAGGTAAATATCTTTTAAATTATACTCCAGTCACCACTTCACCCTTGGTTACTCCTTTCTCGTTGTTTCTTGGTCGAATGACTGGGACTGACGTAGAGGGGAGGAGCTATGTGCAGCTCTGCTGGGTGAATCCTCTTGCATTTCCTGTTGGGGAGGAGTTATATCCCAGAAGTAATGATGACCCGTGGACTGATCACACAACAGAAGAAAGGAATTTATCAGGTAAGCATAAATTATGTTTTTAAATGACTTGTTATACCAACTGCAGAGTATAAAATATTTCAGAAATTGCATTTTCAGGTTTATTTGTGTATCTGAAGTAGCTGGTTTTGTGCTTTTAAACCACAGCCTATTCCAATGGGTTGAGCTTCACGTAATATCAGATCTCATTATGTTATCACTTTTATGTACACAGACTTGCTTCCTTATCTTATATTTGTCTGGAACACCAAAGCTCAATACATAGAGAGAACAATGGAAAATGATCATTTTATTACTTAACTATCATGCCCCCCACTGAGAGTGTAATCTCTTCTGCTGGCTGTGTTTACTTAGGCTTGTCAATAGCGTATACGCCTGTATCAAAACTTTCAGTATAGGTTGGGAAACCACAAGCTAAATCAGCTATTTCAAATGCTGAAATATGAGTAAAGGAGCTACTTGCAACCAATTTAATACACTCTAGCAGGTAAAAAGGATCATTGGGAATAATTTAAAGGGGAGAAAGTTTTTGGGTGAAATGTCCCTTTAACATAAAGAAAAATAGTTTTCCTCACTTCAGCGCAGGGTAATACTAGAAGCAATCAGCGCTCACTAAATGCCAATTGTAAGTCAGATACAAACACCCAAAATTTTGCCAAGTTTTATAAATGAAATGATATGTAACCATGTGTCTTGAAGAGACTTATAAAAATATACAATATATATATATATATATAAGAGCTTTAAATACATTAGTAAGGAGGAAATGTATAATTTCCATACCTAGAAACATATAAAATGAGCTAACTGCCGAGATTAATAATAAATACATTCAGTAAACAGTCTCTGACAAAGATGTAGCACAGCAGCCCCCTCATACACAGAACAGGACCAGATCCTATGGTGTATCCTGCAGAGGCAGAGCTCACAGTTTGCTGTATCAGACGGTGATCCATAAGTTACACACACACACAAGTAGGGTGCATGAGAGCTGCCTCCTATTGGCCCTTATTCGCTGTGCTGAAGTTAGAAGCACCAGTGGGTGGCGCAGGATATTTGTTGCGCAATGGAGAGAAGCAGACCTGTATGCTGCCTCTATCCATGCACAACATGGAGAAAAAAAAGTAATTTTTTTTTAATTAAAATAAATTTTTAATTTAAAAAATGCCCCATATGACAGGTGAGGTGCTGCCTCCACTGTTCCACACACACGCATAGGAAAAAAAATGTCCCTGTTCCACACACACGCATAGGAAAAAAAATATCAACAGGAGCTATATATATTATTTTATTATATATTTTTTATTATTGCTTGCACGTTTTTTTATTTACAAACTTGCTTTTAGAACATAAAAGGCACCCTTTTATCATGCTGGGTAAATACTGCAGATCCATACAATAAAATACCTATTTTACAAAAACCTGGTAATTGTAATAGGCAGGATAGTACAGTTACTATAGGTGTGCCATGCTTGCAAAACACTATTTAGGCTCCGGGCTGTGTGCCAAACAAGACTTCCAGTAAAAGACATCAGTAATTACATTGCATGAGGGTGTATGTGTGAGAGGCGTCTGTATTGTATGTATAGTATAGTTTCTGGATCCTAAACTTCACCCCTCTTTGTGACCTTCCAGTCCTGATAACAGAAACAGGACACTCTTAAAGACAATATATACGTGATTTTTTTGTCTGTATATAATATTTTAGACATTTTAATGAAAACAATAAGTATAATATAAGAGATAATGGAGTATTTTTTATTGAGTAATCAATAGCCTGCTTTGTGGCATCAGGATTGTCAACCTCATTAAAAGGGAAAGTCAAAATTAAACTAGCATGAGTCAGATAGTGAATCATCACTAGAGCATGTCATTTTAAGTCACTTTCAATTTCACTTCTGTTTTCAAATGTACTTTGTTCTCTTGGTATCCATTGTTGAAAAAAATACGCACATATTCTACAGCTATCTGCTGATTGGTGCCTGCACACATCTTGTGATTGGCTAGCTATATGTGTTCATCTAGCTGCCAGTAGTGCAATGCTGTTCCTTATGAAAACAAGAGAATGGAGCAAATTTAATAGAAGTTAATTGGAAAGTTGTTTAAAATTGTATGTTCTGTCCAAATCATAAAAGAAAATGTTGGAGTTTCCTGTTCCTTTACGACAAAAAAATGGTAATTTATTGAAATGATTTGTATTAAATGGATATATTAGGAAACCAGCTTGAGGTTAAGTGGTGATTTCAGGTGTGTAGAGGAAATGCAGTATATTGCTACCATGTAAGTGGGTACACAGAATGGATTCCCAGCAGAAGTGGCCAGGCAGTAAAAAAATGTGTGAAATGAATGCAAAAAGTAGATGATATATCTTATTTCAAATCCAGCACTGTTTAAAAATAGCTCCCACTGTAAAACAAATTGGTGTTAATTTGAAGCGGTCCCTGGGATCTCCTGGAAAACTTGTTTGCGATAAATATCTATTATATCACATAAAGACATGAGGGTGGTTATTCAGGGGACTGTTTGCACCAGTTCAACCCCACTAAAATGTAATTAGGGTGAGATATTAATAATTGGAAAACAACATATATTAATAAAATATTGAAGTTGTAAAATGCTATCTCCCATTTAATAGGTAACAAACATCATCAGTGATACAAAACTGTATAGGTTTCAGATAAACTCAGGTTGTGAAGCAGAGAAGAAGTGAAGTTTATTTGCAAAAATGGTTCTACTTAAAGTTATCATTGCTAGAATTGTAACGTTGCACAGGCACATGATCCACTGATGAAATGGACATGGGTTATCTACATGCACCTTTGTCACCTTGTTCAATAGCAGCATGTCACCAGTGTCACTCAGAATATGCCCCACTGTAAAAACTAGCATGCATATAGCTTACAGGTATATTGGGGACAGTGCAACTTCCTGAGAGTGCTATTGAGCACCCAGGGCTGTGCATGTTGCAGGGTCATAGGATGTGTACCCAGTCCAGACTGAGAGTCCCCTTCCGTGTTTTGTAGGTGTATAAGGTGATTACATAAGCCTGTGCACCCTTCATTTGTTCTCAGTTTGTTTAATTAAGAGGTTGCATTGTTTGGTTGTTTAGGGGCCCAGATTTTGGGAGAGACCTTCACGTGGTACCTGGGCTTGTCCCATTTGGCCAGATGCTGTAACTAACACTTCAATTTTTTTTATCTTATCTGAGTGCTTGTAAGTAAGTGTTGGACTTTCTCTGTGTGCTGTATTAATTTGTTTTGTAATTTTCCCTATGGGCCTTGCACCCAGACCTGTCTGGGGTTAACTGCCTGGGACTCTGGGGACAGCACAGCTTCCTGAGAGTGCTATTGAGCACCCAGGGCTGTGCATCTAGCAGGTTCATGGGATGTGTACCCAGTCCAGTCTGAGAGTGCAGTCCCCTTCCATGTTTTGTGTGTGTGTATGTATATATATATATATATATATATATTTATATATATACACAAATATTTTATTATTATTATAATTTGTTATTGTTTGTAAAAAAAAAATGTATTTACAAACTTGCTTTCTCCAACATTGGTGTGTCCGGTCCACGGCGTCATCCTTACTTGTGGGATATCTCTTCCCCAACAGGAAATGGCAAAGAGTCCCAGCAAAGCTGGCCATATAGTCCCTCCTAGGCTCCGCCCACCCCAGTCATTCTCTTTGCCGTTGCACAGGCAACATCTCCACGGAGATGGTTAAGAGTTTTTTGGTGTTTAAATGTAGTTTTTATTCTTCTATCAAGTGTTTGTTATTTTAAAATAGTGCTGGTATGTACTATTTACTCTGAAACAGAAAAGGATGAAGATTTCTGTTTGTGAGAGGAAGATGATTTTAGCAGACAGTAACTAAAATCGATTGCTGTTTCCACATAGGACTGTTGAGATGAAGTAACTTCAGTTGGGGGAAACAGTTAGCAGACTTTTCTGCTTAAGGTATGACTAGCCATATTTCTAACAAGACCATGTAATGCTGGAAGGCTGTCATTTCCCCTCATGGGGACCGGTAAGCCATTTTCTTAGTCAAACAAACAGAATAAAGGGCTTAATATGGGCTAAAAAACTGGTAGACATTTTTATGGGCTAAATCGATTGCTTTATTTGGGCATTTTATTCATATTTATGCTGACAATTCGCATTTATAAACTTGGGGAACGTTTATTAAACGGCAGGCACTATGTTAGACACCTTTTCCAGTCAGGGGGCCTTCCTAGTTGTAGGCTGAGCCTCATTTTCGCGCCATTACTGCGCAGTTGTTTTTTGAGAGCAGGGCATGCAGGTGCATGTGTGAGGATCTGAAATTTGCTGGAAAAGTTTCTAGAAGGCGTCAATTGGTATCGTATTCCCTTCTGGGCTTGGTTAGGTCTCAGCAAAGGCTATAGCTGGGACTGTATAGGGGTTAAATTTGTAAACGGCTCCGGTTCCGTTATTTTAAGGGTTAAAGCTCTGAAATTTGGTGTGCAATACTCTTAATGCTTTAAGACACTGTGGTGAAATTTTTTTTTCCTTCATACTTTTTCACATATTCAGTAATAAAGTGTTTTCTGTTTAAAATTTAAAGAGACAGTAACGGTTTTGTTTTAAAACGTTTTTTGTGCGTTGTTGACAAGTTTAAGCCTGTTTAACATGTCTGTGCCTTCAGATAAGCTATGTTCTATATGTATGAAAGCCAATGTGTCTCCCCATTTAAATTTATGTGATAATTGTGCCATAGCGTCCAAACAAAGTAAGGACAGTACTGCCACAGATAATGAAATTGCCCAAGATGATTCCTCAGATGAGGGGAGTAAACATGATACTACATCATCTCCTACTGTGTCTACACCAGTTTTGCCCACACAGGAGGCCCCTAGTACGTCTAGCGCGCCAATGCTTATTACCATGCAACAATTAACGGCTGTAATGGATAACTCCATAGCAAATATTTTATCCAAAATGCCTACTTATCAGAGAAAGCGCGATTGCTCTGTTTTAAACACTGAAGAGCAGGAGGGCGCTGATGATAATTGTTCTGTCATACCCTCACACCAATCTGAAGGGGCCATGAGGGAGGTTTTGTCAGATGGGGAAATTTCAGATTCAGGAAAAATTTCTCAACAAGCTGAACCTGATGTTGTGACATTTAAATTTAAATTAGAACATCTCCGCGCACTGCTTAAGGAGGTGTTATCTACTCTGGATGATTGTGACAACTTGGTCATTCCAGAGAAATTATGCAAGATGGACAAGTTCCTAGAGGTTCCGGTGCACCCCGACGCTTTTCCTATACCCAAGCGGGTGGCGGACATAGTGAATAAGGAGTGGGAAAAGCCTGGCATACCTTTTGTTCCCCCCCCTATATTTAAGAAATTATTTCCTATGGTCGACCCCAGAAAGGACTTATGGCAGACAGTCCCTAAGGTCGAGGGGGCAGTTTCTACTCTAAACAAACGCACTACTATTCCTATCGAGGATAGTTGTGCTTTCAAAGATCCTATGGATAAAAAATTGGAGGGTTTGCTTAAAAAGATTTTTGTACAGCAAGGTTACCTTCTACAACCCATTTCGTGCATTGTTCCTGTCACTACAGCAGCGTGGTTCTGGTTCGAGGAACTAGAAAACTCTCTTAGTAGGGAGACTCCATATGAGGAGGTTATGGACAGAGTTCATGCACTTAAGTTGGCTAACTCTTTTATTTTAGATGCCGCTTTGCAATTAGCTAGATTAGCTGCGAAAAATTCAGGGTTTGCTATCGTGGCACGCAGAGCGCTTTGGCTAAAGTCTTGGTCAGCGGATGTGTCATCCAAGACAAAATTGCTTAACATCCCTTTCAAAGGTAAAACTCTATTTGGACCAGAATTTAAAGAGATTATTTCAGACATCACTGGGGGAAAGGGCCACGCCCTTCCACAAGATAGGCCTTTCAAGGCCAAGAATAAGTCTAATTTTCGTTCCTTTCGCAATTTCAGGAACGGACCGGCCTCTAATTCTGCATCCTCTAAGCAAGAGGGTAATGCCTCACAACCCAAACCAGCCTGGAAACCGATGCAAGGCTGGAACAAGGGTAAGCAGGCCAAGAAGCCTGCCGCTGCTAACAAAACAGCATGAAGGAGTAGCCCCCGATCCGGGACCGGATCTAGTGGGGGGCAGACTCTCTCTCTTTGCTCAGGCTTGGGCAAGAGATGTTCAGGATCCCTGGGGCTAGAAATAGTTTCTCAGGGTTATCTCCTGGAATTCAGGGAACTACCCCCAAGGGGAAGGTTCCACATGTCTCACTTATCTTCAAACCAAATAAAGAGACAGGCGTTCTTACATTGTGTAGAAGACCTGTTAAAGATGGGAGTGATACACCCAGTTCCAATAAAGGAACAAGGAATGGGATTTTATTCCAATCTGTTCGTAGTTCCCAAAAAAGAGGGAACTTTCAGACCAATTTTGGATTTGAAGATCCTAAACAAATTTCTCAGGGTACCATCGTTCAAGATGGAAACCATTCGAACGATTCTACCCACTATCCAGGAAAGTCAATTTATGACTACCGTGGATCTAAAGGATGCGTACCTACATATTCCTATCCACAAAGAACATCATCAGTTCCTAAGGTTCGCTTTTCTGGACAAGCATTACCAGTTTGTGGCCCTCCCATTCGGGTTAGCCACTGCTCCAAGGATTTTCACAAAGGTACTAGGGTCCCTTCTAGCGGTTCTAAGACCGAGGGGCATTGCAGTAGTACCTTACTTGGACGACATTCTAATACAAGCGTCGTCCCTGTCAAAAGCAAAGGCTCATACAGACATCGTTCTGGCCTTTCTCAGATCACACGGATGGAAGGTGAACATAGAAAAAGTTCTCTGTCTCCGTCGACAAGAGTTCCCTTCTTGGGAACAATAATAGATTCCTTAGAAATGAGGATTTTTCTGACAGAGGTCAGAAAGTCAAAACTTCTAAGCACTTGTCAAGTTCTTCATTCTGTTCCTCGTCCTTCCATAGCGCAGTGCATGGAAGTAGTAGGGTTGATGGTTGCAGCAATGGACATAGTTCCTTTTGCACGAATTCATCTAAGACCATTACAACTGTGCATGCTCAAACAGTGGAATGGGGACTATACAGACTTGTCTCCAATGATTCAAGTAGATCAGAAGACCAGAGATTCACTCCGTTGGTGGCTGACCCTGGACAATCTATCCCAGGGAATGAGCTTCCGAAGACCAGAGTGGGTCATTGTCACGACCGACGCCAGTCTAGTGGGCTGGGGCGCGGTCTGGGAATCCCGATAAACTCTCCCGATAAACATTCTGGAACTGAGAGCGATATTCAATGCTCTCAGGACTTGGCCTCAACTAGCAAAGGCCAGATTCATAAGATTCCAATCAGACAACATGACGACCGTTGCGTATATCAATCATCAGGGGGGAACAAGGAGTTCCCTGGCGATGAAAGAAGTGACCAAAATAATTCAATGGGCAGAGGATCACTCCTGCCACCTGTCTGCGATCCACATCCCAGGTGTGGAAAACTGGGAGGCGGATTATCTGAGTCGTCAGACATTCCATCCGGGGGAGTGGGAACTCCACCCGGAGATCTTTGCCCAGATAACTCAATTATGGGGCATTCCAGACATGGATCTGATGGCGTCTCGTCAGAACTTCAAGGTTCCTTGCTACGGGTCCAGATCCAAGGATCCCAAGGCGACTCTAGTAGATGCACTAGTAGCCCCTTGGACTTTCAACCTAGCTTATCTATTTCCACCGTTTCCTCTCATTCCCAGGCTGGTAGCCAGGATCAATCAGGAGAGGGCCTTGGTGATCTTGATAGCTCCTGCGTGGCCACGCAGGACTTGGTATGCAGACCTGGTGAATATGTCATCGGTTCCACCATGGAAGCTACCTTTGAGACAGGACCTTCTTGTTCAGGGTCCATTCGAACATCCAAATCTGGTTTCCCTCCAGCTGACGGCTTGGAGATTGAACGCTTGATTCTATCGAAGCGTGGGTTTTCAGATTCCGTGATAGATACTCTGGTTCAGGCCAGAAAACCGGTAACTAGAAAGATTTACCATAAAATATGGAAAAGATATATCTGTTGGTGTGAATCCAAAGGATTCCCATGGAATAAGATAAAAATTCCTAGGATTCTCTCCTTTCTACAAGAAGGTTTGGAGAAAGGATTATCTGCAAGTTCTCTAAAGGGACAGATCTCTGCTTTATCTGTCTTACTACACAAAAGACTGGCAGCTGTGCCAGATGTTCAAGCATTTGTTCAGGCTCTGGTCAGGATCAAGCCTGTTTACAGACCTTTGACTCCTCCCTGGAGTCTAAATCTAGTTCTTTCAGTTCTTTAAGGGGTTCCGTTTGAACCTTTACATTCCATAGATATTAAGTTACTATCTTGGAAAGTTTTGTTTTTGGTTGCTATTTCTTCTGCTAGAAGAGTTTCTGAGTTATCTGCTCTGCAGTGTTCTCCGCCCTATCTGGTGTTCCATGCAGATAAGGTGGTTTTGCGTACTAAGCCTGGTTTTCTTCCAAAGGTTGTTTCTAACAAAAATATTAACCAGGAGATAGTTGTACCTTCTTTGTGTCCGAATCCAGTTTCAAAGAAGGAACGTTTGTTACACAATTTGGACGTAGTAGAGGCTACAAAAGATTTCAGACAAACATCTTCTTTGTTTGTTGTTTATTCTGGTAAAAGGAGAGGTCAAAAAGCGACTTCTAACTCTCTTTCCTTTTGGCTTAAAAGCATCATCCGATTGGCTTATGAGACTGCTGGACGGCAGCCTCCTGAAAGAATCACAGCTCACTCCACTAGGGCTGTGGCTTCCACATGGGCCTTCAAGAACGAGGCTTCTGTTGACCAGATATGTAAGGCAGCGACTTGGTCTTCACTGCACACTTTTGCCAAATTTTACAAATTTGATACTTTTGCTTCTTCGGAGGCTATTTTTGGGAGAAAGGTTTTGCAAGCCGTGGTGCCTTCCGTTTAGGTAACCTGATTTGCTCCCTCCCTTCATCCGTGTCCTAAAGCTTTGGTATTGGTTCCCACAAGTGAGGATGACGCCGTGGACCGGACACACCAATGTTGGAGAAAACAGAATTTATGCTTACCTGATAAATTACTTTCTCCAACGGTGTGTCCGGGCCACGGCCCGCCCTGGTTTTTTAATCAGGTCTGATGAATTATTTTCTCTAACTACAGTCACCACGGTACCATATGGTTTCTCCTATATTTTTCCTCCTGTCCGTCGGTCGAATGACTGGGGTGGGCGGAGCCTAGGAGGGACTATATGGCCAGCTTTGCTGGGACTCTTTGCCATTTCCTGTTGGGGAAGAGATATCCCACAAGTAAGGATGACGCCGTGGACCGGACACACCGTTGGAGAAAGTAATTTATCAGGTAAGCATAAATTCTGTTTTTAGAACAAAAAAGGCACCCTGTTATCATGTTGGGTAAATACTGCAGATCCATACATTAATATACCTGTTTTATAAAAACCTGGTGATTGTAGTAGGCGGGAGAGAAGAGTTATCATAGGCCTGCCATTCTTGGAAAACACTATTTAGGCTTCGGGCTGTGTGACAAACAATACTTCCAGTATAAAACATCAGTAATTACATTGCATGAGTGACACCGGACCTCGTAACAGCTCCTTTGATTTTAAAGTGTGTGCCTCTGAAGTTATCTAAAGTTGTATTTGTGACAGAAAATCTCTACAATAAAGTCACCTTGATTTGAAAGCATATGGATGGATCCGCTTTTTCTTTTTTATTGCATGAGTGTGCCTGTGTAAGGGGTGTCTGTATTGTATAGTATCGTTTCTGGATCCTCAAAAAGGACGTGCCTTGAGACAGGTGATCCAAGGAGAGCCACCAGGAGAGAGAATCTCTCGTCGCCTGGTTTAGGGATCTGTTCCACTGTCTGAGCATACATAGTTATAGAGGTCTCAGATGGAAAAGTGTAAAATGAATAATATCCATGGCAGCTACCATGAGAACCACCACTTCCATAAATTGAGCCACAGAAGGCTGACCAGTGGACTGTAACGAGCGGCAGGAAGACAGGAGCTTGACACAACACTTATTTGTCAGGAAGATCTGCATGGAAACTGAATCGATGACCGTTCCCAGAAAGCACACCCTGGTATTGGGAACAAGCAAGCTGTTTCCTAGATTTATCTTAACCATGAGACTAAGAGAGACACAGAAGTCCATGTGAGATATTGCTAAATGATAAGATGGAACCTAAACCAAAATGTCATCCAGGTAGGGTGCCATGGCGATTCCTCGCACCCTGGCCACCATAAGAAAACCTCCCAACACCTTTGTAAAGATCATTGGAGCAGTAGCTAGACCAAAATGGAAGAGCTATAAACTGGTAATGATTGTCCAGAAAGGCAAATCACAGGAATTGAAAATGATCCTTGTGTAACCCTCCTGAACTAACGGAAGCATGGATCTGATATTCTCCATCTTGAAGGAGGGAACCTTCAGAAATTTGTTGAGACACTATAAGTCTAGAATGGGGTAAAACGTACTCTATTTTTGGGAGAGGTTTGACTAAAACTCTTGACCCCTTTCTAAGGGGGGTACTGGGACAATCACTCCTAGGGAGACAAAGGCTGACTCTTGTAGGGTGAGATCGAAAATCTATCCTGTACCCCTGGGAAATTACGTTCAAGACCAGGGATCCTGAACCCCTACGCGATCTGATCCCGTATTGGGGGCCATCCCTTCATGCACACTTGTGGTAAGAGGAGGGCTTTTTCACTGCTTGCCCTTGTTCTAAGATTGATTAGGTTTCCAGGTACTCTTAGGTTGGTCTGACTTGGAAGGGGACGGGGATCTCTGTCCCTTATTAGAAGAAAGGGACGAAAATGACCAGACTGCAGGCCCTTAGATCTAGCCTTCTTATCCAGGGGGAGGAAAGCACCCTTACCCACGGTCACTGTGAAAATAATAGAGTCCAGACCTGGACCGAACAGCGTCTTTCTCTTAAATGCTATCAAAGAAGCCTGGATTTAAATACCATATCAGCTAACCACGATTTTAACCAAAGAGCTCTGCGCGATAGGATAACAAAAACAGGAGATTTAGCATTCAGGTTAATGTTCTACATAATAGCATCACATATAAAGGAATTGCCGGTCTTCAGGGTCTTAATCCTATCCTGAATATCTTAGAACTGAGTCTCAATGAGAACCATATTCGATAAGGAATCGCACCAGAAAATAGTGGCTTCAGCAACCATGGCTATTCCCGCCGTTGGTTGAAAGAGAAGGCCTGTTTGATGAAACAGTCTCCTTAAATAACCCTCCATCTTTCTCTCCATGGGGTCTCTGAAAGAGGTACTATTCTCAAGAGGAAAGGTAGTTCACTTAGCCCGAGTGGAGATAGCTCTGTCCACCTTTGGGAGGGCACTCCACAGTTCAAGATGAGATTCCTGGACTGGGAACATCTTCTTACATGGTTCTGAGGTACATGGTTCCCCTGCGCTCCTCATAGGCCAGATAAACATTAGATCCCAACCCCAGACAAGATACATGACTCCCTGAAGCACTTTAGGAAAGGTATGTGCACTATCCGTACCGCAGAACAGTTGTTCAGTCCTCCACAGCCTCATTATGCTAGGTAAATTACATTTCACTTATAGCTCATGACCAGATGAGTGTGTATAGGTGCATTCACACCTATAAATGTCTACACATATGGACACACACACACACTACTGCTTGGTCCCTGCAAACTAGGCATTCTTTGAACACAGGGCTTATTGAAGCAGGAATCCCTACGTTATAATGAGATACAAACAACTGTGTAAATATGCCCTAAATCACTTGCCACATAATTGTCTGGTGTAGCTAGGGGTGTCAACTTTTCTTTTTAAGAAAATAATGGAGACTACAGAATTTTACAATGGAAATCAAAAATTATACAGTAGTTACTGGAAAAATAACACTTTATTTTACAGTTTTGTACAAAAAATACTTAATACAAATTATCTTCATTCACACAGTCTAGTTTAACACATTCAACAACTTTTTGCAAATCCGTAGGTGGAGTAAAGACATTAAACTGTCAGATACATCAACATTATTAACTAAACCAGATTTGCAAGACTACAATATTATATGTTTGAAATTAATGCCATTATATTTTAAATAAATAAGAGAAATAATGGTCTAAGAGCAGATAAATAAGGGAGCCTGGAGACTTTAAAAAAGTTTGGACAAATAAGAGAGATCCCTGAAAATAAAGTAGTGCGGACAACCCTGGAAGCAGCAGTAGTAGTGTAATATAAAAAATAGATTTTGTAAACCCCTTAAGGACTAGAGATGTACCCTTTTGCTGGTCTTTCTATGGGGCTTTTATTTTTAATAAACTGAGGGAGGGCAAAATAGAGCGGCCCCGCCACTGGCAGCAGAACCTGTGATTTTGTTACAAAAAAGGAAATGTATGCTTACCTGATAAATGTATTTATTTCTGGATACGGTGAGTCCACGGCTTCATCAATTACTGTTGGGAATATCACTCCTGGCCAGCAGGAGGAGGCAAAGAGTACCACCACCAAACTGTCAAGTATCACTTCCCTTCCGAAAACCCCCAGTCATTCGACCGAAGGAAAATGGAGAAAAAAAGAAGTAACACAAGGTGTAAAGGTGCTTGAAGTTTAGTCAAAACAACTGTCTTGAAATAAAGGGTGGGGCCGTGGACTCAACGTATCTGGAAAGAAAATACATTTATCAGGTAAGCATAAATTTCCTTTTCTTTCCTAAGATACAGTGAGTCCATGGCTTCATCAATTACTGTTGGGAATCAATACCCAAGCTAGAGGACACTAGACATGTGCGATTTGTTTCAGATCGATACGGAAATTCTGCCGAAGTTGTTAAATTCAGAGATTCAGATCGATTCGAATTTCTGAATTGAAATAGTGCCGAATCTACCGAATAAATCCGAATTAGTTTGGATTTATTTGTTAGATTTGGATGGCCATGGATTACACTAGTATTGTACAGTATATTAGGTTATATCACTCTGCTATGGGTTACACCTAAAATACAGTACATAATACTAGTCTAATGCACAGCACATCCCACCTAACACATACCGAAATTCCGAGTTTCCAAACCGAACCGAATCCAGACGAATTTATTCGAATCCGAATGAATCCAAAACAAATTCATTCAAATTTTTCCGAATTCGAATCGATCCGAAACGAAATTCAAAAAATCCGAATCGATCTGAACTGAACTGAAACAAATTTTTCGACCATGCACAAGTCTAGAGGACACAGATGAATAGGGAGGGACAAGACAGGCAGACCAAAATAGAAGGCACAACCGCTTGAATAACCCTACTCCCATTTTAAATATATAGATGGTCAGGTATGCAAAGAAAACATTTGGAAAAAGTATCGAAGGAAGACCCAGTTGCCGCCTGCAAATCTGTTCCACAGAAGCTTCATTTTGAAAGCCCAAGAAGAAGAGACAGCCCTCGAGTAATGAGGCATAACTCTCTCAGGAGACTGCAGCCCTGCAGTCTGAAAAGCAAACAAATTAAACTTCTCAACCAGAGAAAGAGAAGTAGCAGTAGTTCTCTGTTACAGAGAAAACAAACAAAACTAGAAGACTGGCAAAAACTCACCTCCTCCTTGCACTGAAGGCAAAGAGAATGACTGGGGGTTGTGGGAAGGGAAGTGATACTTGACAGTTTGGCCGTGGTGCTCTTTGCCGCCTCCTGCTGGCCAGGAGTGATATTCCTAACTGTAATTGATGAAGCCGTGGACTCTGTAATTGATGAACCTTAACAACCAGCAACGTGTAGGGGTTTAAAATACATTTTATTTATTTATTTACTTATCTTTAAAAGACCAAAGAAAAAGAAAAACATTAATTTTAACCTTGGGAGGATCCTTTAAGGATAATGCTGTTTTAACTAAAGCTTGTGCACAGCTTATGCACGTTTGGTACACAATGATCAAGGGCTTATTGGCTAATAAGGATAATTATATAAGTGAACAACAAGACACCTTCAAAATTATTATTATTATTTTTTTTACTGAGGACAGGAACATGTGTTTTACACTGATACAATTTAAAATACCCCCTCTTTGTTGCCACAAAGTAACATTAGTTGCTTGTAATATGTTAATTTATTTTAGCGCAGTCTGTTGCTCTTTGTAATATACATATATATATATATATCAGTGACTTGCGGTGACGTCAGAGGCTGGTGAAACAGTGGCTAGGATACGCCTTCATTCTTTAGATATCCTTTGTTGAAGAAATAGCAATGCACATGGGTGAGCCAATCACATGAGGTATCTATGTGCAGCCACCAATCAGCAGCTACTGAGCATATTTAGATATGATTTTCAACAAAGGATATCAAAAGAATGAAGAAAATTAGATATTAGATGTAAATTGGAAAGTTATTTAAAATTGCATGCTCTTTCTAAATCATGAAAGAAAACATATGGGTTTCATGTCCCTTTAAATGGTGTCTTGGAAAACTGGTCAACTTAGTAAACATCTGATTTTAGTCTAAAGGATTGTAACAGAAACTCTTGCCAGATAACAAAATGCTTGCTCTGATTGTGAGATCTAGAAATCCAGGCCCATTAAAATATGTTTAAAACATACTTTTTACTTTAATGCTGAAAATTATGCTTATAGATTCCTTCATTATTCAGTAAATATAAAAATGTCTTGATCCAGTGGCAGCTGGTGAAATTTAAAGATGGTGGGGCACTTGACCGCACCCCTTTAAATAAAGCCACATCCTCAGATGGCACCACAAATTCATTAATTAAATAAATAAAAGGTAGACAGAAACACAAAAAAGCAAAAAAGGGAGAGAGAGACAGGGGGAGAGGCAGAGAGAGATGGGGAGAGGGAGAGACAGGGGGAGAGAGAGAGAGACACACACACAATCACACACAGAGGGTTAGAGAGACACATAAGGGATGAGAGAGTCAGAGGGGGAGGAAGAGAGACAGAGAGAGAAAGAGACCCTGGGGGAGAACGACACATAAGGAGATAGACAGAGGGAGTGGGAGAGACAGGGAGAGAGATGGATAGAGAGGGAGACAGAGGGATAGAGAAAGAGAGATAGATAGAGAGAGATAGAGAGACACACAAGGGGGGGAAGAGGGACCACTGAAAGGGGGGAGACACCACTGAATGTTTAGGTAATATTTTAAGTGACTATCAAATACTAATAGTATACAATCTATTTTAAATATCTGAAACAGAACAGCACATATGAATGGGAGCATTAATAAATTATTATTTGTTCTCTACATCAGGGTTGTTCAACATACACCTAAGGAATCGCTAGTTTAAATGAAATACTATAGCTACAGGAGCCATGGAGAATATTTGCTATAACTCATTCTAAACTGTAATTTCACATTACCATGCTTTTGGTCTAGCTTACTCTGGTCAAATAACTCATCCATACAAACAGCATAATAGTAAGATAATGTTGTGAGAAAACACAGTTGCAGAGCTACAGAGAGTTCATAAGTCAGAAAGAGAGTGAGACTATAAACTAGTGTGCAGTACAGAGGCAAGGTAGTGGGTGTAAAGTTTGAGTAAACAAAATACAAAAACGATCCTTAAACTGCTGTAAAAGAGTAAAAAAACAAAAAACACTAAACCACATTTATTAAATTATAATTTTCACTAAAAGAATCTCTTTCAGCAAAATCTAAGGTTGCAGCACTTACTTCAATAAAATGTGGCTAAAACACTGCTCTCTCTGCATCTCTTCCTGCTCTGTAAGGAAGTGAAACTGGCACATTCCACTGCACTTGCAGGGGAAGAACAGAACTCTCTTTTTTCATTGAATCAAAGCTGGCAGCTGCACAGGGCAGCAACAAAATAAATTAAAGTAGTTTTTTTCCGTTTTTGTTTTGTTTTATATGATTTAACATCCAGCCCCAAATCTAAGTTCCGCTAATTGATGCCTCTCACTGGATTGGGTCAGCCCAAAAGAGGCCTGCCTCAAATAAGCACTTATGGGCCATGCAATGATCTTAACCACTTTCATGCAGTAGGTGGTGCAGCATGTTGTGTAATGGAGGGCAGCAGCCAGCAGACCTGCTTGTGCCTCTCCATTGCACAACATGTAGCTGTGAAAAAAAAAATGCTGGGGGGAAAAAAAATTGCAATATTTATTTATTTTTTTTTTTTTTTTTAAAGCCAATAAAAAAAATATATTTTTGCCCATATGAGAGGTGAAGCCATGCCTCACCTGCCTCTAGTGACTGCACGTCACTGATATATATATATATATTCATTAAAATTATGGTGGAGATAAAAATCTGAGATTAAAATCCTTTATGTCTCAAAAGTAAATCAATACAAATTTTTGCATAGAAAATAAGCACATCTAGGCAAGTTCCCCGCTTGCTTTTCCCCAGTAAAACTCCATATACATTGTTACCAATGCACAAGAGGATTCTGGGTAAGATATGCAAATTAGATATGCAAAATCTCAAGTTTTTTGCTTCATATACTGTTTTAACACAGCGATCCCTTAACAGGATTATTGTAGCAACACAGAAACCACTCACTAAACAAGCTTGTTTCGTTCTTTTTAGAACTCGTCAGTAGGAGATAGATTGTTGGTTGCTGCTTTGGAAAAGCTAATTTTAGGTTTATATCAAAATTCATTAAAATTATGGTGGAGATAAAACAGTATTTGAAGCAAAAATATATAAACATATTATAAAGAGCAACAGAGTGGGCTAAAATAAATTAACATATCACAAGCAACTAATGTTATGTTACTTTGTGGCATCAAAGGGGGGGTATTTTAAATTGTATCAGTGAAAAAATATGTTCCTGTCCTCGGTAAAAAAAAAAAAATATATATATAATTTTGAAGGTGTCTTGTTGTCCTCTTATATAATTATCCTTATTAGCTAATAAGCCCTTGATCATTGTATTCCAAACGTGCATAAGCTGTGCACAAGCTTTAGTTAAAACAACATTATCCTTAAAGGATCCTCCCAAGGTTAAAATGAATGTTTTTTTTTTCTTTGGTCTTTTAATTAAAGATAAGTAAATAAATAAAATGTATTTTAAACCCGTACACGTTGCTGGTTGTTAAGGTTTTTTTCTTTCCTGAGATACGGTGAGTCCACGGCTTCATCAATTACTGTTGGGAATATGACTCCTGGCCAGCAGGAGGAGGCAAAGAGCACTACAGCCAAACTGTCAAGTATCGCTTCCCTCCCCACAGCCCCCAGTCATTCTCTTTGCCTTTAGTGCAAGGAGAAGGTGAGAAAAAATGTGTATTTATATATATATATATATATATATATATATATATATATATATATATATTCTTTTTTTAATTATTTTTTTGTTATTGTTTGTACGTTTTTTTATTTACGAACTTGCTTTTAGAACAAAAAAGGCACCCTTTTATTATGCTGGGTAAATACTGCAGATCCATACAATGAAATACCTGTTTTACAAATACCTGGTGATTGTAACAGGCAGAAGAGCACAGTTATCATAGGTGTGCCATGCTTGCAAAATACCATTTATATATCTGGGCTGTATGACAAACAAGACTTCCAGTAAAAGACAACAATAATTACATTGCATGAGGGTGTATGTGTGAGAGGTGTCTTAATTGCATAGTATATTTTCTGGATCTTCAAGTTCATCACTCTTTGTGACCTTCCAGTCCTGATAACAGAAACAGGACACACTTAAAGCCAACATATACGTGAAAAATCAATTTTTTTCTGTGTATAATATATTAGACAATTAAATGAAAACATTAAGTATAATATAAGAGATAATGGAGTATTTTTTATTGAGTAATCAATAGCGTGATTTGTGGCAACAGGATTGGCAACCTCATTAAAAGGGATAGGAAAGTCAAAATTAAACTAGCATGATTCAGATAATGAATCATCACTAGAGCATGTCAATTTAAGTCACTTTTAATTTCACTTCTGTTTTTAAATGTACTTCGTTCTGTTGGTATCACTTGTTGAAAAATAATACGCACATATCCTACAGCTAGCTGCTGATTGGTGCCTGCACACATCTTGTGATTGGCTAGCTAGATGTGTTCATCTAGCTGCCAGTAGTGCAACACTGTTTCTTAGGAAAACAAGAGAATGGAGCAAATTTAATAGAAGTTAATTGGAAAGTTGTTTAAAATTGTATGTTAGCTGAGTGCTTGTAAGTGCTGGACTTCCTCTGTGTGCTCTATTAATTTGTTTTGTAATTTTCCCTATGGGCCTTGCACCCAGATCTGTCTGGGGTTAACTGCCTGGGACTCTGGGGACAGTGCAGCTTCCTGAGAGTGCTATTGAGCACCCAGGCCTGTGCAGGTTGCAGGGTCATGGGATCTTCCAACTGAGTCTCAATGAGAACCATATTCGATAAGGAATCGCACCAGAAAGTAGTGGCTTCAGCAACCACGGCTATTCCCACCCCTGGTTGAAAGAGAAGGACTGTTTGATGAAACTGTCTCCTTAAATAACCCTCCATCTTTCTCTCCATGGGATCTCTGAAAGAAGTACTATCCTCAAGAGGAATGGTAGTTCGCTTAGCCTAGTGGAGATTATTATTATCGGTTATTTGTAGAGCGCCAACAGATTCTGCAGCGCTATAAGCAGAAGCGGAGTGCAACAGAACAATTATAGGGATCGAATGGGTAGAGGGCAGTAATCAAGGCGGGAAAGAATGAGAGAGTGGATTAAAATCTTAGTTGTGTCTTGTGTAAGGAAGTGTCTAATTTTAGAGATGTTTTTAAGGTGGAAGCGGCAGGCTTTAGCCAAGGACTGAATGTGAGGAGTGGAGGAAATATCTGAGTCAAATGTGACCCCGAGACATCTGGCATGCGGGGTAGGGTTAATGATGGAGTTGTCGACAGTTATAGAGATATTGGGAGTGGAGATTTTGGAAGGGGAGAAAATGAGGAGCTCAGTTTTGGAGAGATTTAGCTTGAGGTAGTGAGAGGACATCCAGGAAGAGATGTGAGAAAGACAGTTAGTGACACAGGTTAGCAAGGAAGGAGATAGGTCTGGTGCAGAGAAGTAGATTTGGGTGTCATCGGCATACAAATGATATTGGAAACCATGGGACTTAATTAGGGAACCTAGTGATGACGTATAGATTGAGAAAAGAAGGGGACCGAGGAAAGAGCCTTGCGCTACTCCGACAGAAAGTGGTGACGGGGCAGAGGAGGCCCCAGAGAAGGCTACACTAAAGGTATGGTTTGACAGGTAGGAAGAGAGCCACGAAAGGGCTGTGTCACAGATGCCGAAGGATTGGAGGGTTTGGAGCAAAAGAGGGTGGTCAACAGTGTCAAAGGCTGCGGACAGATCAAGGAGGATAAGAAGAGAAAAGTGGCCTTTTGATTTTGCTGTAAGTAGGTCATTGGTGACCTTAACAATAGCTGTCTCTGTGGAGTGATAGGGACGAAATCCAGATTGCAGCGGGTCAAGAAGGGAGTTTATTGTAAGGAAATGGGATAGGCGTGCATAAACTAGTTTTTCGAGAAGCTTTGAGGCAAGAGGGAGGAGATAGCTCCGTCCATCTTTGGGAGGGCACTCCGCAGTTCAAGATGAGATTCAGGGACTGAGAACATCTTCTTACAGGGTTCTGAGGTACATGGTTCCCCTGCGCTCCTCATAGGCCAGATATGTGCCACATTATATCCCAACCCCAGACAAGATACATGACTCCCTGAAGCATTTTAGAAAAGGTATGTGCACTATCCGTACCGCAGACCAGTTGTTCAGTCCTCCACAGCCTCATTATGCTAGGTAAATTACATTTTACTTATAGCTCATGACCAGATGAGTGTGTGTAGGTGCATACAGACCTATAAATGTCTACACATATGGACACACACACTACTACAAACTAGGCATTCTTTGAGCACAGGGCTTATTGAAGCAGGAATCCCTACGTTATAATGAGATACAAACTGTTGTAAGAAAAAAAATGCAAATTTTTTTTCTATTCCTCTGAGCTAGACCCCATCATGAGTGAGGCCTTAGGCAATCGCCTATTTGGCCTAATGGTAGAGCCTCCTCTGGAGATTGGCTCCTCCATATAAGTCAACTTCTGTTGCCAATTCTGAACTGCTCCAATAAGGTGCAGACATATGTATGTATGCCCTAAATCACTGGCCACATAATTGTCTGGAGCAGCTAGGGGTTGTCAACTTTTTTTGAAGAAGAAAATAAGGAAGACTAAGGAATTTTACATAGGAAATCAACAAATGTTACAGTAGTTACTGGAAAAAAAACACTTTATTTTACAGTTTGGTACAAAAAATACTTCATACAAATCATCTTCACTCACACAGTCTAGTTTAATATATTCAACAACTTCTATTTCTCATTTAAGTCGCAGGTGGAGTAAAGACATTAAACTATCAGATACATCAACATTATTAGCTAAATCAGGTTTACAAGAGTACAATATTATATGTTTGAAATTAATGACATTACATTTTAAAAACTTAAGAGAAATAATGGTCTATGAGCAGATAAATAAGGGAGCCTGGGAGACTTTAAAAAAGTTTAAACATATAAGAGAGATCCCTTGAAATAAAGTAGTGCTGACAACCCTAGAAGCAGCAGTAACAGGGTAATATAAAAATAGATTTTGTTAACCCCTTAAGGACTAGTGATGTACCCTATTGCTGGTCTTTCTATGGGCTTATATTTTTAATTAACGGAGGGAGGGCACAATAGTAGAACCCATGATTTTTGTAACCAAAAAAAACCCCTTAATGACCAGCAATGTGTAGGGGTTTAAAATACATTTGATTTATTTACTATTTTCTTTTAAAAAAACAAAGAAAAAAACATTCATTTTAAACTTGGGAGGATTTAAGGATAATGCTGTTTTATCTAAAGTTTGTGCACAGCTTATGCACGTTTGGTACATTATTGGCTAATGAGTATAATTATATAAGAGGACAACAAGACGCCTTCAAAATGATTTTAATTTTTTTTTTTACTGTAGGACAGGAACATGTTTTTTAAACTGATACAATTTAAAATACCCCCAGTTTGATGCCGCAAAGTAACATAACATTAGTTGCTTGTAATATGTTAATTTATTTTAGCGCACTCTGTTGTTATATATATATATATATTTATTTATTTATTGTTTCTACGTTTTTTATTTACAAACTTGCTTTTAGTACCAAAAAGGCACCCTTTTATCATGCTGGGTAAATACTGCAGATCCATACAATAAAATACCAGTTTTACAAAAACCTGGTGATTGTGTAGGCAGGAGAGCACACTTACCATAGGTGTGCCACACTTGCAAAACACTATTTCTATATCTGGGCTGTGTGACAAACAAGACATCAGTAATTACATTGCTTGCGTAAGGGGTGTCTGTATTGTATAGTATAAAGTCTCCTAAACTTCATCACTCTTTGTGACCTTCCAGTCCTGATAACAGAAACAGGACACTCTTAAAGCCAACATATAGGTAAGAAAATCTATATTCTTTTTTGTCTGTATAGAATATTTTAGACAATGGAATGAAAACAATAAGTATATTATAAGAGTTAATGGAGTATTTATTATTGAGTAATCAATAGCCTGCCTTGTGGCATCAGGATTGGCAACCTTATTAAAGGGATACAAAACCAAAAAAAATTATTTCATGATTTACATAGAGCATGCGATTTTAAGCAATTTTCTGATTTACTCCTATTAGCAATTTTGTTCTCTTGCTATCTTTATTTAAAAAGCAGAAATGTAAAGCTTAGGAGCCGGCACATTTTAGGTTCAGTACCCTGGATAGCGCTTGCTTATTGGTGGCTACATTTAGCAAACCAATACGCAAGCATAACCCAGGTACTGAACAAAAAATGGGCCAGCTCCTAAGCTTTACGTTCCTGCTTTATAAATAAAGATAGCAAGAGAACAAAGAAAATGTGATAAATTAGAATGTTGCTTAAAATTGCATGCTCTATCTGAATCATTAAATTAAAAAAATTGGGTTTAGTATCCCTTTAACGACCAAGGACGTGCCAGGCACATCCTACAAAAAGAGTCAGTTAATGACCAAGGACGTGCCTGGCACGTCCTCTGGGGTTTCAAGCACTGAAAGCGATCGTGATCACTTCCAGACACGTTCAGGGTATTGCAGTGATGCCTCAATTTTGAGGCATCCTGAAATACCCTTTTTTATCAACTGATGCAGAGAGAGACACTGTGGCCCTCTCTGCATCGGCCAGCAATGGTGCCGATTGTTGATGGCGTGGGAGGGATACGAGGGAGGCGGGTAGGCGGCCCATCGCTGGATCACTTCCTGTAAGTGATGATTCCTTTGATCCAGTGCGGCGAGAACGTCGGGAGCGTGCAAGGGGGGGCTGAAGCACGTGCGTGCATGCTTCTGTAGTACTTAGTGGAATGATGATCTGAAGGAGGGAGAGGGAGGGAAAGGGAAAAGGAGGGGGATGAGTCTTGGGAAAAGCGATCTGGGAGGGGGAGGGTATTGAGGGGGGGCAGCTACACTATGAAAAATATAAATGAAACAGCACAATTTTAGTGCAAAGTGGGTACTGGCAGACAGCTGTGGTGCACAGCGGCATTTAGCGGCGTTAACTTATAATTTGCAAAGAACATGTAAACATTGGGTGTTTCTAAACTCAGGACAAAATTTAGAAACTATTTAGCATGGGTGTTTTTTTTGGTGGTTGTAGATTTTGGGGGTCTAAATTAGAAAAAGTGTGTTTTTTTCCATTTTTCATCATATTTTATAAAAAAATGTATAGTAAATTATATATGATGAAAATAATTGTATCTTTAGAAAGACCAATTAATGGCGAGAAAAATGGTATATAATATGTGTAATGTGTATTACAGTAAATGAGTAAGAGGAAAATAACAGCTAAATACAAACACTGCAGAAATGTAAAAATAGCCCTGGCCCTTAAGGGTAAGAAAATTTAAAAATGGTCTGGTCACTAAGGAGTTAAAAGGGATAGGAAAGTCAAAATTAAACTAGCATGATTCAGATAGTGAATCATCACTAGAGCATGTCATTTTAAGACACTTTCAATTTCACTTCTGTTTTCAAATGTACTTTGTTCTTATGATATGCCTTATTGAAAAAAAATATATGCACAGATCCTATGCTAGCTGCTGATTGGTGCCTGCACACATCTTGTGATTGGCTAGCTAGATGTGTTCATCTAGCAGCCAGTAGTGCAAAGCTGTTCCTTAGGAAAACAAGAGAAAGGAGCAAATTTAATAGAAATTAATTGGAAAGTTGTTTAAAATTGTATGTTCTGTCCAAATCATGAACAAAAATGTTGGAGTTTCCTGTTCCTTTACAACAACAAAAATGGTAATTTATTGCAATGATTTTTATTACATGGATATATTAGGAAACCAGCTTGAGGTTAAGTGGTGATTTCAGGGGTGTAGAGGAAATGCAGTATATTGCTACCATGTAAGTGGATACACAGAATGGATTCCCAGCAGAAGTGACCAGGCAGTAAAACATGCTTGAACTGAATGCAAAAGTAGATGATATATCTGCTGTCAAATCCAGCACTGTTTAAAAATGGCTCCCACTGTAAAACAACTTGGTGTTAATTTGAAGCGGACCCTGGGATCTCCTGGAAATCTTGTTTGTGATAAATATCTATTATATCACATAAAGACATGAGAGTGGTCATTCAGGGAACTGTTTGCATCAGTTCAACCCCACCAAAATGTAATTAGGGGGAGATATTAATAATTGGAAAAACAACATATATTAATAAAATAATGAAGTTGTAAAATGTTATCTCCCATTCAATAGGTAACACACAACATCACTGATACCAAACTCTATAGGTTTCAGATAACCTCAGGTTGTGAAGCAGAGAAGAAGTTAAGTTTATTTGCAAAAATGCTTCTACTTAAATTTATCAAGGCTAGAATTGTAACGTTGCACAGGCACATGAGCCACTGATGAAATGGACATGTATTAGCTACATGCACCTTTGTCATCTTGTTCAATAGCAGCATGTCATGAGCATCACTCATAACATGCACCTTTGTCATCTTGTTTAATAGCAGCATGTCACCAGTGTCACTCATAACACGCACCTTTGTCATCTTGTTCAATAGCAGCATGTCACCAGCGTCATTGGTGAGAAATAACCAAAATAACAAGATTTTTGCATTGATCAATAATACTTTTTTATTGGACATGCTATATATCTATAAGTAGACAAGCTTTAAGGATATCCTGAAAGCTTGTCTACCTATAAATATGTAGTTAGTCCAATTAAAAGATATTATTTATCAATGCAATACTCTTGTTATTTTGGCATCTAAATCACTGGACTAACATGGCTACTCCAATCAATCAATCAATCAATCAATCTATATATATATATATATATATATATATATATATATATATATATATATATATGTGTGTGTGTGTAATTAAAGGTGGATTGCCAGCACTAAAAACGTCAATACTTGTTGGCCAATATGCAAAAAAGCTTATTGTATAAGATTACTTTATATCTGCCCTAGGTATTTATATGGGTGAGAGGGCGAATATCCCAAAAAATAGAAGGTATTGGTGTGTTTCTAATCATGCTGCGTGTGATTGATAAAGTCTACCCTTAGCACTGTTAAAGATTATGAGAGAAAAGAGAAAAGCAATACATATAAGTCCGCGCACAAATAAGGTCTTTACATATGTTGTAAGTTCTTAAATGTTGAATTGGAAAACAGAATAAATGGTAAATGGTTTTCTTCTTACAAGAGATTACCCCAATCATATGAGGTAATGTTTGTACTCGAAAGCCAGTGGGGACACTCCTCTGTGTTCTCCCTGTATTGGTTCGTCATTTGCCTTATTTGGAAGAGCCAATCAGTGCTTTAGTCTGCAGACAACAAGGATAGCCCAGCTATAATGTTAGTATTAAAGATGTGCCTTTGTTTTCAGACCAATGCACAATCGTCACAAAAATGGAATTTTTGTTTTCGTAAATGAAAAACCAAATCAATGCATTGAAAAAAAATTAAAAATACTGACAAAATTTGTCAGTATTCATTCATTTTTTTAAGGCTTAAATACTTATCATAACACGGTGGCGAGCGCGCTAACCAGATCCTCTTCTTGCCACAGCCTAAAGTCAGTGCAGGTCCTTGAAACCGAGAGCATTACGCCAGGTGTTAGCGTGACAAGGCTCTGGCAAGAAGACGATCAGGATAGCGCGATCTCTAGAGCACGTTAGGGTAAGTATTTGTAGCTACAGGTAATCTTTTCAACTGAAGCTTTGAAACATTTACATTTGTTTAACGAAAACTAATATAGATGTTTAATGAAAATTCTATTTCTTTCCTAATATATGGTGAGTCCATGGCGTCCTCAATTACTGTTGGGAATATCACTCCTGGCCAGCAGGAGGAGGCAAAGAGCACCACAGCAAAGCTGTTAAGTATCACTCCCCTTCCTACAAACCCCAGTCATTCGACCGAATGAAAAAGGAGAAAAGGAGTAACACAAGGTGTAGAGGTGTCTGAGGTTTAGTAAAGTCTTAGAATAAAGGGCGGGGCCGTGGACTCAACATATCCGGAAAGATAGAAATTTATCAGGTAAGCATAAATTTTGTTTTCTTTCCTAAAATATTGTGAGTCCACGTCATCCTCAATTACTGTTGGGAACCAATACCCAAGCTAAAGGACATGGAGGACTAGGTAGGGAAGTAGACCTAAACAGAAGGCACCACTGCTTGAAGAACCTTTCTCCCAAAAGAAGACTCAGCCGAGGCAAACGTATCAAATTTATAAAATTTGGAAAAAGTATGCAAAGAGGACCAAGTTGCAGCCTTGCAAATCTGTTCCACAGAGGCTTCATTTTTGAAAGCCCAAGAAGAAGAGACAGCCCTTGTGGAATGAGCTGTGATTCTCTCAGGAGGCTCAGGATTCTCTTTGCCTTCAGTGCAAGGAGGATGTGAAGTTTTGGTGTCTTCAATCAAGATTTTATTATTTTGAAAGCCAGAGTAGGTTTGCTCTGATCTTTCCTCTCAAGATTGGTTCTAGCTGTACTCCACGTTAGTCTCTTCAGTAGGGCAGTGGTAGCTTTCAAGCAGTTAGGAACTTGTGAGGTGGTTCTCACTGCGATTTCCTAAACAGGTTGCTGCCCTTGTATAGAATGCCAGAGTAGGTTTACTCTGTTCTTTCTTTTTTTCACAGGTCTCTGTGAGGAGGGGCTTCCTCTCATGCCGGGTGAGCTGTCCTCCTGCCGGACAGTCAGAGGTGCATTTGGAGGAGATTCAGGCACTTAAGTTAGCCAATTCCTTTATTACTGATGCCTCATTGCAGGTTATTAAGTTGGGAGCCAAAATATCTGATTTTGCTATATTGGCGCGTAGAGCGTTATGGCTGAAATCTTGGTCAGCAGATGTTTCGTCTAAGCTTTTGGCGATTCCTTACAAGGGTAAGACCTTGTTTAGACTGGGTTTGGCAGACATTTCTGATATCATGGGTGGTAAAGGGTCTTTTCTGTCACAAGACAAAAGAAGAATAGGCTGAAAGGATGTCAGAGTAATTTTCGTTCCTTTCGTAACTTCAGAGATAAGTCTTCCTCCTCCTCTGCCAAGCAGCAGCAGTCCAATCCTTCTTGGAAACCCAGTAAGTCTTGCAACAAGGGGAAGCAATCTAAGAAGCCCACAGCTGAGTCTAAGTCAGCATGAAGGGGTTGCCCCTGATCCGGGATCTGAACAAGTGGGTGGCAGACTTTCTCAATTTTCTCAAGCATGGATAAGAAATGTCCCAGATCTGTTTTCCTCCCAGGGACCGGTTCCACCTCTCAAGATTATCTGCAGACCAGATAAAAAGAGAGGCGTTGTTGAAATGTGTACAGCATCTTTCCTACCTGGGAGTGATAGTTCCAGTCCCAGTACAGGAACAGGGTCTAGGGTTCTATTCCAATCTGTTTGTGGTTCCCAAAAAAGGGGGAACTTTCAAACTTATTCTAGATCTAAAGTGTCTAAACAAGTTTCTCAGAGTACTGTCTTTCAAGATGGTGACTATCCGTTCCATTCTTCCTTTAGTGCAAGAGGGTCAGGTAATGACGACCATAGACCTGAAGGATACGTACCACCATGTTTCCATTCACAGGGATCATCACAAATTTCTGAGATTTGCCTTTCTGGAAAAACACTTTCAGTTTGTGGCTCTTCCATTTGACCTTGTCACAGCTCCCAGAATTTTCTCAAAGGTTCTGGAGGCTCTTTTGGCAGTGATTCGGTCTCGGGGAATTGCTGTGGTGCCTTATTTGGATGACATTCTGGTTCAGGCTCCATCTTCTTAACTAGCAAAATCTCACACAGAGATCTTGTTGTCTTTTCTTCGTTCCTATGGATGGAAGGCGAATTTGGGAAAGAGTTCCCTTGTTCCGACTACAAGGGTGGTCTTCTTAGGAACCATTATAGATTCCCTATCAATGAAAATATTTCTGACAAAAGAGCCAAGATTCTTTCCTCTTGCCTATCTCTACAGTCTGCTGTACGGCCATCAGTGGCCCAATGTATGGAGTTAATTGGTCTGATGGTGGCTTCCATGGACATAGTTCCCTTTGCTCGATTCCATTTGAGAGCTCTATAGTTGTGCATGCTCTAACAATGGAATGGGGATTATGCAGATCTGTCTCAAAAGATAGTTCTAGATCTGTTGACGAGAGACTCTCTTCCATGGTGGCTGTCTCAGGGGACATGCTTTCGGAGACCCTCCTGGGTGAGTGTGACCACAGATGCAAGTCTGATGGGCTGGGGAGCAGTCTGGGACTTTTTGAAGGCACAGGGACTTTGGTCTCAGGAGGAATCTGCTCTCCCCATAAACATATTGGAGTTGAGAGCGATCGTCAACGCCTTGATGAATTGACCTCAGCTGGCCTTAGCCTGGTTTATCAGATTCCAGTCAGACAACATAACCTCAGTGGCTTACATCAACCACCAGGGAGGAACTCAGAGTTCCTTACCCATGAAGGAGGTGGCTCGGATCATTCAATGGGCAGAAGCTCATAATTGCTGTCTGCCATCCACATTCCAGAAATGGACAACTGGGAAGCGGATTTCCTGAGCAGACAGACTTTTCATCCCGGGGAGTGGGAACTCCATCCGGAGGTGTTCTCCAGGTTATCCATCAAATGGGGGGTAACAGAGTTGGATCTGATGGTGTCTCGACAGAATGCCAAGCTTCCAAAGTACGGTTCAAGGGCAAGGGATCCTCAGGCCTTCCTGATAGATGCTCTGGCATTTCCTTGGAACTTCAGGTTGGCATACCTGTTTCCTCCATTTGCTCTCCTTCCACGAGTCATTGTTCATATCAGGCAAGAGAGAGCATCAGTGATTCTAATAGCTCTGGCGTGGCCGCAAAGGATCTGGTGTGCAGACTTGGTGGAGATGTCGTTTCTCCCTCCTTGGAGACTTCCTCTAAGGAAGGACCTACTACTTCAGGGTCCTTTCCTTCATCCAAATCTCGTTTCTCTGAAGCTGACTGCTTGGAGATTGAACGCTTAATTCAGTCTAAGCGTGTTTTTTCTGAGTCAGTCATTGATACCCTGATTCAGGCTTGTAAGCCTGTTACTAGAAAGATTTACCATAAGATATGGCGTAAATATCTTTATTGGTGTGAATCAAAGGGCTACTCTTGGAGTAGGGTCAGGATTCCAAGAATTTTGTCTTTTCCCCAGGAAGGTCTGGAGAAGGGTTTGTCTGTCAGTACTCTGAAGGGTCAGATTTCTGCTCTACTTTGCTGTACAAGCATCTGGTGGACATGCCAGATGTACAATCTTTTTGTCAGGCCTTGGTCAGAATCAGGACTGTGTTTAAGTCTGTTGCTCCACCTTGGAGCCTTAACCTTGTTCTTAAAGTTTTGCAACAGGCTCCGTTTGAGCCAATGCATTCTATAGATATTAAGTTGTTATCTTGGAAGGTTTTGTTTATTATTGCTATCTCTTCTGCTCGGAGAGTTTCGGAACTCTCAGCTTTGTGGTACAATTCGCATTATCTAATTTTTCATGCAGATAAGGCAGTTCTTCGTACCAAGTTTGTTTTTTTCCTAAGGTTGCTTCGGATAGAAATATTAATCAGGAAATTGTTGTTCCTTCCATCTGTCCTAATCCTTCTTCTCATAAGGAACGTCTTTTGCTCAACCTAGATGTTGTGGGTGTTCTTAAATTCTATTTGCAGATGACTAAGGATTTTCGCCATTGTTTGTTTTTCTGGGAAACGTAAAGGTCAGAAAGCTACTGCTACTTCTCTTTCTCTCTGGCTGAGAAGTATTATTCGTTTGGCATATGAGACTGCTGGACAAAAGCCTCCTGAGAGAATCACAGCTCATTCCACAAGGGCTGTCTCTTCTTCTTGGGCTTTCAAAAATGAAGCCTCTGTGGAACAGATTTGCAAGGCTGCAACTTGGTCCTCTTTGCATACTTTTTCCAAATTTTATAAATTTGATACTTTTGCCTCGGCTGAGTCTTCTTTTGGGAGAAAGGTTCTTCAAGCAGTGGTGCCTTCTGTTTAGGTCTACTTCCCTACCTAGTCCTCCATGTCCTTTAGCTTGGGTATTGGTTCCCAACAGTAATTGAGGATGACGTGGACTCACAATATTTTAGGAAAGAAAACAAAATTTATGCTTACCTGATAAATTTCTATCTTTCCGGATATGTTGAGTCCACGGCCCCGCCCTTTATTCTAAGACTTTACTAAACCTCAGACACCTCTACACCTTTTGTGTTACTCCTTTTCTCCTTTTTCATTCGGTCGAATGACTGGGGTTTGTAGGAAGGGGAGTGATACTTAACAGCTTTGCTGTGGTGCTCTTTGCCTCCTCCTGCTGGCCATGAGTGATATTCCCAACAGTAATTGAGGACAAGGTGGACTCACCATATCCTGAAAGATAGAAATTTATCAGGTAAGCATAAATTTTGTTTTTCATTTTGTTTTAAACTAAACGAAGACCAAATAGTGCAGCCACCGAATATTTGGGGAAACAAACTTCCTTGAATATCCGAAAGGAAAAAAAATTCCGAAACAAAAGGTTCTGGCCCGCACACCTCTACTTAGTACAGAGTGCATTTTTCTTGCAGTTGTTATCTGATAGTCAATTAAGGACATATATGTTGCAAGGTTAGCCTTGAGAAGTCAGCAGGTACATTTCTAGTTCTGAGAATTAGAAATTGCTGAATTTTCAGAGCTAAACTACATGAAAAGGGGGCAAAATAAATAATGAAAATATATTGCAAAGACGTTTTATTACATACTAGTCCTAAAGCACGTTTACACTGGTCATTTTTTGCAGTGCAGCGGTCCCTTGCTCTCTCTCCCCCTCTCTTTTGCGCTCTCTCTCCCCCCTCTCTTTTGCTCTCTCTCTATCCCCCCCTCTCTTTTGCTCTCTCTCCCCCTCTCTTTTGTGCTCTCTCTCGCTCCACCTCTCTTTTGCTCTCTCTCTCCCCCTTCTCTTTTGCTGCCTCTCTCCCTCTCTTTTGCTTTCTTTCCCCCATCTCTTTTGCTCCGTCTCTCCCCATCTTTTGCTTTCTCTCCCCCTCTCTTTTGCGCTGTCTTTCTCCCCTCTCTTTTACGCTCTCTCTCTCTCTCCCCTCTCTTTTGCGCTCTCTCCCCCCCTCTTTTGCACGCTCTCTCTCCCCCTCTCTTTTGTCCTCTCTCTCTCCCCCTCTCTTTTGCACTCTCTCTCCCCCTCTCTCTTTTGCGCTCTCTCTTTCCCCTCTCTCTTTTGTGCTCTCTCTCTCCCCCTCTCTCTTTTGCGCTCTCTCTCTCCCCCTCTCTCTTTTGCGCTCTCTCTCTCTCTCCTCCTCTCTTTTGCACTCTCTCTCCCCCTCTCTTTTGCGCTCTCTCTTTCGCGCTCTCTCTCCCCCTCTCTTTTGCGCTCTCTCTCCCCCTCTCTTTTGCTGTCCCTCTCCATCCCTCTCTTTTGCTCTCTCTCTCCTCCCTCTCTTTTGCTCTCTCTCTCCCCCCTCTTTTGCTCTGTCTCTCTCCCCTTTCTTTTGCTCTCTCGCCATCCCTCTCTTTTGCTCTCTCTCCCCCCTCTCTTTTGCTCTCTCTCCCCCCTCCCTCTATTTTGCTCTTTCCCCTCTATTTTGCTCTCTCTCCCCCTCTCTTTTGTTCTTTCCCCTCTCTTTTGCTCTCTCTCCCCCCTCTCTTTTGCTCTCTCTCTCTTCCGCTCTCTTTTGCTCTCTCTCTCTCCCCCTCTCTTTTGCGCTCTCTCTCTCCCCCTCTCTTTTGCGCTCTCTCTTTCCCCTCTCTCTTGCGCTCTCTCTTCCCCCCTCTCTTTTGCGCTCTCTCTCCCCCCCCTCTCTTTTGCGCTCTCTCTCCCCCCCTCTCTTTTGCGCTCTCTCTCCCCCCCTCTCTTTTGCGCTCTCTCTCCCCCCCTCTCTTTTGCGCTCTCTCTCCCCCCCTCTCTTTTGCGCTATCTCTTTCCCCTCTCTCTTTTGCGCTCTCTCTCCCCACTCTCTTTTGCGCTCTCTCTCCCCCTCTCTTTTGCGCTCTCTCTCTCCCCCTTCTCTTTTGCACTCTCTCTCTCCCCTCTCTTTTGCTTTGTCTCTCTCCCTCTCTTTTGCTGTCCCTCTCCATCCCTCTCTTTTGCTCTCTCTCTCCCCCCTCTCTTTTGCTCTCTCTCTCCCCCTCTTTTGCTCTGTCTCTCTCCCCTCTCTTTTGCTCTCTTGCCATCCCTCTCTTTTGCTCTCTCTCCCCCCTCTCTTTTGCTCTCCCCCTCTCTTCCCTCTCTTTTGCTCTCTCTCCCCCCTCTCTTTTGCTCTTTCCCCTCTCTTTTGCTCTCTCTCCCCCCTCTCTTTTGCTCACTCTCTTCCCCTCTCTTTTGCTCTCTCTCTTTCCCCCTCTTATTTTCTCTCTCCCCCTCTCTTTTGCTCTCTCTCTCTCCCCTCTCTTTTGCGCTCTCTCTCTCCCCCCTCTTTTGCTCTCTCTTCCCTCTCTTCTGCTCTTTCCCCTCTATTTTGCTCTCTCTCCCCCTCTCTTCTGCTCTTTTCCCCTCTTCCGCTCTTTTTGTCTCTCCCTCTCTTTCTATTTCTCTCCCCTCTCTCTCGCGCCAACCGTGCCAGACCATGCCCCCACCACACCCGACCACGCCCCCTAACGTGACCGGTCACACCCACGCCCCACCCGGCCACGCCCACTTTCGCCCCACCGCCGCAAACAGCATATCAGGTAAGGCCAGGTGTATTTGTCCTCGTGCTGTCTCTACTGCGCATGACAGCTTCGGACAAACACACTTGGCCTTTTATATTATAGGATAACTAAACATTTTATATAAAAACCTCAGGGCGTTTACTGACCCTTCAAGTGATAATGTTTATTGTGTTCCATTATTAATTTAATGTAAAAGTAAATTGCAGGTAGAGGACTTACATTTTTTTAAAAGATGCTATTAATATCTTAATACAATACAGTGGAAACGCAAGTGCGCTTTCTAATGGCTTTGGAAATAAGCGGGACAGAAAACAAGTCTTCTGATTAGACTGTGAGGGAGCGGATGCAGAACGAAAATATAAGAATGAGAATCATAATGGTTTTGAGATAGTTAGAAAAACCGTTAGAGAAGAAAAACGGTAATAGAAGGTTATCCAAGATAGATAGATACGTAATATAAAAATAAGAAACGACACAGAAATATTTTTAAAAAGGACAGTAACATAAAATAAGTCACTCTCAGTGAATGAGTGAATTCGTTAGATAGGGGTTAAAAAACCAGCAATAACATGAAAATTAAAATAAGAAATCACATAAATGACATCACCTTTCTTTGCCAGAGAGCAGTAAAGAAAGAGGATGTTATGTTTTGGGAGGGACCCTTTATTGTCTCTGCTTCATGTTTATTGGCTGTTACTTTTCTCTCTGTTGCTATGTACTGCTAGAGAGTTTGAAGTAAAGAGTAAAGAAAGTAATGGATGTAAAATAGGAACCTCCGGTCTTGTAATAAAATATCCTTTTTTTTCCCTTTTTCTAAAGGTGGCAATATGGCGCAATTTGAGACGGATTTCTTGTCTATGCATAATGCTTATCGCAAGCGACATGGCTCGCCTCCTCTTCAGCTCAGCAGGGAACTCTGTAATTCAGCACAAAGATGGGCAAATTATCTGCTGTCCATCAGAACTATGAAGCACAGCAAGTGGGGATATGGAGAAAACATTTACTATTGCTCCGGCCATAAGGAACTAAAAGGTATAGGGCTAACTACATTAGAGACACCAGTAGGGGGCACTAGCATCATAGCAATGTAATGTGTCATACTGGGCTGATTACAATTTTTTTGTGGTATTCTTTGTTGCAGACATACCTAGGTAGGTGTCTGGAGCACTAAATGACAGGAAACAGTGTTGCCATATATATATGTTTATAAAAAGTCAAGGAAAGGGGCACTCTCACCTTATGTTAAAAGTCAACTTGCTGGGGTGCCGTAACTGGAAAATAGTAAACCGACTTTGTATCCAGAGAGCCACAAGGATCCTGCACTCCCCAGACTTTTCAAATTCATGTGCACTTTATTAAGTGAAGTTTTGGGGAAAACAAAACCCCTTCTTCAGACAAACCGTGTGCATGTAGTACAAAGAAACAATATATGCCTTCCCCCCCAATCAAATTACCGGACGTGTTGTGACCTGACCAGGTCTGGTTACCGTAGACACATAAACAACATCCTGTTACATTCAAAATAATACAAATGAATAAATAATAACTGTCTAATACAGGGGTCATAAACGAGTGTCGGGTTAACAGTTACACAGAAGCGAAAACAAAATTTATGCTTACTTGATAAATTTATTTATTTCTTGACACGGTGAGACCACGGATCATCATCAATTACTGTTGGGAATATCACTCCTGGCCAGCAGGAGGAGGCAAAGAGCACCACAGCAAAGCTGTTGAATATCACTCCCCTACCCACAATCCCCCAGTCATTCGACCAAAGGGAAAGGAGAGAAAGGAAGTAACACAAGGTGCAGAGGTGCCTGAGGTTTATATAAAAAGAAACTGTCTGAATACAGGGCGGGCCGTGGACTCACCGTGTCAAGAAATAAATAAAATTATCAGGTAAGCATAAATTTTTTTTTCTTTCTAATGACACGGTGAGTCCACAAATCATCAATTTCTGTTGGGAACCAATACCCAAGCCAGAGAACACAGATGATAAGGGAGGGACAAGCCAGGTAACCTAAACAGAAGGCACCACTGCTTGAAGAACATTTCTCCCAAAAGAAGCCTCAGACGAGGCAAAAGTATCGAATTTATAGAATTTGGAAAAAGTGTGCAAAGATGACCAAGTTGTAGCCTTGCAAATCTGTTCCACAGAAGTCAGTTTTGAAGGCCCAGGAAGAAGAAACAGCCCTTGTGGAATGAGCTGTGATTTTCTCAGGAGGTTGCTGTCCAGCAGTCTCATATGCAAAGCGAATAACACTCTTGAGCCAAAGGGAAAGTGAAGTAGCCGTAGCTTTCTGACCCTTGCGATTCCCAGAAAAGCAAACAAACAATGTAGAAGACTGACGAAAGTCCTTAGTTGCCTGCCAATAAAATGTTAGCACTTGCACAACATCCAGATTGTGCAACAAGCGTTCTTTGTGAAAAGCAGGATTAGGACACAAAGAAGGTACAACGATTTCCTGATTAATATTCTTGACCGAAACAACCTTGGGCAGGAAACCAAACTTAGTACGCAGAACCACCTTATCAGAGTAAAATATAAGATAAGGGGAATCACACTATAAAGCAGAGAGTTTAGAAACTCTCTGAGCAGAGGAAATAGTAACAAGTAACAAAACTTTCCAAGATAACATCTTAATATCTAAAGAATAAATAGGCTCAAACGGAGCCTGTTGTAAAATTTTAAGAACAAGGTTAAGACTCCATGGAGGAGTAACAGGTTTAAACACAGGCTGAATCCTAACCAAGGCCTGACAAAACGATTGCATATCTGGCACATCCACTAATCGCTTATGTAACAAAATAGACAATGCCGAAATCTGACCTTTTAGAGTTCTTGCCAACAAACCCTTCTCCAGACCATCCTGGAGAAAAGACAAAATCCTAGGAATCCTTACTCTACTCCAAGGGTATCCTTTGGATTCACACCAATACAAGTATTTACGCCAGATCTTATGGTAAATACTGCAAGTCACAGGCTTACGAGCCTGAATCAAGGTCTCAATGACCGACTCTGAAAATACACGCTTAGATAAAACTAAGCATTCAGTCTCCAAGCAGTCAGCTTCAGAGAAACAAGATTTGGATGTAGGAAAGGACCCTGAAGTAGTAGGTCCTTCCTTAGAGGAAGTCTCCAAGGTGGAAAGGATGACATTTCCACTAGGTCTGCATACCAAATCCAGGGAGGCCACGCCGGGGTTATAAGAATTACAGATGCCCTCTCCTGCTTGATTCGAGCAATGACTCTTGGAAGGAGAGCAAATGGAGGAAACAGGTATACTAGACTGAAGTTCCAAGGAACTGTCAGAGCATCGATTAGAAATGCCTGCGGATCCCTGAGACAAAGAAGCACCTGTCTCACGTGCCTGTGATGCTCCTCTAAAGTGGAAGAGAAAACAAGGATATCATCCAAGTAGACGATGACAGTGCGGTTGAGGAGGTCACGAAAGACGTCGTTGACAAATGCCTGGAAGACTGCAGGGGCATTACACAGCCCAAAGGGCATTACAAGGTATTCATAATGCCCATATCTTCTGTTGAAGGCAGTCTTCCATTTGTGGCCTGGAGAGATGCGGATTAAATTGTATGCCCCACATAAGTCCAATTTATTGAAGAAGCGAGCATTCTGGAGTGAGTCATACAATTCGGTGATCAGTGGTATGGGATAGTGATTCTTGATGGTTATGTTGTTCAAGGCCCTGTAGTTTATGCAGGGTCTGAGCCCACCATCCTTCTTACCAACAAAAAAGGAGCCAGCCCCAGCAGGAGAGGAAGAAGGGTGAATGAAACCTAGCTAGGTTCTCTTCGATGTACTCCTCCATGGATTTGGTTTCAGCCATGGAGAGTGGATACGTCCTGCCTTTAGTAAGTGGGGCTCCGGGAAGGAGGTTGATCTTGCAGTCATAGGGATGATGGGGTGGCAGCACATCGGCTGCTTTTTTCTCAAACACATTAGCAAAGTCTGCATATACCAAAGGAAGGATGGAGGGAGTCAGGATGCTGGCTATGGGAACGTGGAGCAGGGGAGTGACTTTAGCAAGGCAGGAGTGGAAACAGGAGGCACCCCAAGAAGCCAGTTGTCCCTCAGCCCAGTCGAAGTGTGGATTGTGTAACCGAAGCCAAGGGAGGCCAAGGATGACAGGCTGAGCTGGGGAATGAATGACCTTGAACTGGAGCTGTTTGGTATGAAGAACACCAATGGTCAGGGTCAGGGGTGCTGACTCAAAATAGATCAAACCTGAACCAAGGGGGGAGCCATCCAGGGTGGTTATCTTGAGACAATGTCTTTTCTGTAGAAGAGGTAGACCAGCTTGAATCATAAAATGGTGGTCCAGGAAGTTTCCAGCTACCCACGAATCAATGAAGGCCTGAGTGTGGACAGTATTCTGAAGGAAGGTAAGGGTAACAGGTACCAGGATCCGAGAGGAGTGAGGGGGTTTGGTAGAGATCATGCTTAGAGGTACCCCTGTGTTATCCTCTAAGCATTGGCTTTTCCCGGCCGAATGTCACAGTCCTTTAGTTGGTGGGAGTTAGAGCCACAATAAAAGCATAGCCTCAGTCTCCTTCTCTGTCTCTCGGACTCTGAAGGTTTGAAGGAGGAGAGGTCCATGGGTTCCTCCACTGAGGTAACTGGAGCTGCAGAAGGGGCAGAGGATACCACCTGAGCCGAACGAACAGGGGGATGAGAAGGGAGGACCCTCCTAGTTTGGTCTCTCTCTGCTTGTCTCTCCTGAAAGCGAGAGTCCAGGCTGATACAAAGTGCTATAAAGTCCTCCAAAGAAGAAGGAATATCCTGATAGGTGGGTTCATCTTTGATGCGTTCATGCAGACCCCTCCTGAAGGCTGCCTTGAGAGCACTATCATCCCAAGTGGTTTAAAGTGCCAAGGTGCGGAACTCCACGGCAAACTGAGCCACGGGTCTGTTGCCCTGGCGAAGATCCAGGAGTGAATATTCTGCAGCAGAGGTACGGCCAGAAGTCCCAAACACAGCAGAAAAAGCAGAGATGAACTCATCAGCATCAAGCAGAAGTGGAGCGTCCTGTTCAAGAAGAGGAGAGACCCAGGCTAGGGCCTTGTCTTTCAGCAAGGAAATGTTAAAGGTGACCCTTGACTGGGGAGACTGAAAGCTGTGGGGATCTTTACGGAAGTGCAGCCTGCATTGGTTAAGGAAACCCCTGCAATCTGTAGTACCTTCATACTTGTCAAGTAAAGGTATCCAGGGTATGCTTCCAGAAGCAGAGGGAGAAGCCACAGTACTAGGAGCAGGGACTGGCAGTGTAACAACAGGAGTGGTACTCCTCGATGTGACTAGTAAGGAGAGTTGAGCGGTGATAGCCTCCAGCTTAGAATCCATATTCTGCAGTTGTGTAGTATGGGATCCCAACATCTGTCCTTGGAGATAAACAGCTCGTGCCACCTCTATCAGACCGAACTCAGCCAGTAGTCTTCTTATCCCTGCGTCAAGTCGGAAAGATAGGGAATATCCCAGAGCAGAGAATATCAGGAAAACGAGGAGAGCGGCACTCACCACAGGCAGGACAGCACAAGGCAAATAGGCAGACAGGATACAGCAACAAGAAGCAGACCGGCAATTCAGGGGTTAACCAGGAAGCGAAGTAAGACAGGCAAGGATTCGGCAACAAAGTATCAGTCCAGCAGATTAGGGGTTAACCAGGTAGCGTAGTAAGACAGGCAGGGTTTCGGCAACAAGGTATCAGTCCAGCAGATTAGGGGTTAACCAGTAAGCATAGTGAGACAGGCAAGGTTCAGTAACAGGTATTAGTCCAGCAGGTTAGGGTTAAGCAGTTAGCGTAGTGAGACAGGCAGGGTTCAGTAACAAGTAATCCAGCAAACGATCTGTCACTCCCAGGGGTACACGAAGTAGCATCTATACTTGGTCGCTTACTGCCTGTTTAAATACCCTTGGCAAGGCACCAAGAGACCGGCCGGCATCAGTAGCGTGCGGCGATGACGTCAGCGCCGCCCGCACGCATACTGAGCCGACACAGCCCTAGGCAACGAGCATGGAGAGGACGCTGCGCCCCTAGCAACGGCGCGGCGTGACACAAAGGTTGTAATAAAGATCCATGTGGCAAAAATATTGGCCTACCTGGTGGACAAGTGAGATGTTTATGTACCTCAGGAAAAGTGTAAATAATTGGTATTAGTGATGCACCGAAATAGAAATTCTGGACCGAAACCGAATCCGAAAATCCAGGATGCACTTGGCCGAAAACTGAAACGGATACCGAAAATGTATTTTTCAAAATTATTTTCAAATTTATTTATTTATTAGTTTTTTTTGCATAATTAGAGCCAATAAAAAAAGCCCACACTTTTAATGAAAGTAACACACTAAAATTGGACAAAAATATCTTAAAACAATATGCTACACAATAATTTTACCAAGAAAAAAAAAAACAGGCAAAAAATAATGCCATTTTCAGCCAAAATGTTTCTGCGACCAAAATTTTGGTCCATCCCTACTTAAAACAATTATAAATCTCAATATACTGTATTATTCTTCATTTAGTTCTATGTAACATAATCATATTTAAGAGGTTTTTTTTTTTATCGATTATCCAAATAAAGTATAGTCCTAGAAAACTCATTATATGCAGAACAGTAAGTCAAGTAATAAACTTAAACAGCAGCTCTAGGCTAGCATCAAATTTGAAACATGCTACACAATAATTTTTCCGAAAATAGGCAAAAAAAAAACCCAAAACTGAAATAGCCAAAAATGCAATTTTCGGCCAAAACTTTCTGCGGCCGAAATTTCGGTGCATCCCTAATTGGTATCACAGGAAACTAAGAAAATGATATAGATTCTGGTCAAAATACTCCACAGCGGTATACTTATTGATCATAAAATCTATTTCTTGTTTAAATTTCATTGTAGGGTCAACCTTAAGAGGTTTATAGGTAGAGTCATCAGATAATTGAGTGATAATAAGCGTAATGAAGCATGACAACACTACCACCCTTGTCCACTTCACATATAACAACTCAGGATCACTAGAGAGAGTCGTTATAGCTTATCTCTCCTCTTTAGTTAAATTGAAAAAACTATGTTCAGAATTTGTACCCATGCTGTTAATCTGGAATGTTATAATCTTTAAAAGGTTTTAATACTAGGATTGTTGCTCACAGGATAAAACCTGTTTTGTTTAAATATGGTGTCCTGTGTAGATGGATTAGGAAAAATTCCCTCATAAGTAGTAATTGTGTACATTTATTAATGTCTAATATGTATCAAAATTGTTCCCCATGTAAGATGTGAGTCCCTTACTTATTAAGGATAATTCAGCATCAGACAATACATTTGTTAGATTGAAGACTAAATTCTCTTTTACATGGTCTGGGTGGTTTTCCCTCAGAGCATCCCATGCCTGGGATGTGGCTTCTGCCTCCTCTAGCTTTTTTGAGCTTGTTTGGACCCCCAGTTGTGTCTCTCTAGGTGGCTGAACCTGTGTAGCCTGTTGAGTTGCTGTTGTTACAGTTGTAGGGTCATTAGAATCTGTGCTATCTCCTGAGCTGTCAATAGTAAGCAATGATTTAGGGTGTTATTTAGTAGGACGTCATCTTCCAGGAATATTCTTGATCCTGAAGCCTCTAGGTATAAGACCATTTCGGTGATAATCCGATAAAAACCACCATGCAATTGTAAATCCACCTCACGTTTCTTGAGTTTCAATAGTATGGTATACATAATGGCGTCATACTTGTTGACTCAGGGATATGCTCAGGGGTTTATACATTGATCCGGTAGTGTTTACTTCAGGCTCATATCCCTTTTAGTTGAATTAATTTTTTAATTTTTTTGTGTCCTTTTTTATTATATCTTTGGCACTTTTACATTCACCATCACTACGTGGAGCAGGTAGGGTTATACTCTCGGATGGAAGGTGTCAGGATATATTTCTGCACTATATGTATTTCTAATGATGCATACACATTTAGGCACCATATATTTATGATGACTTTATTAGACATTAGTGATGACTTTGACTGAAAAATGTGCTAACCAACACGTGTTAAAAGTTTACTTTGAGCACAGTTAGAGCGCCACTTGTAATCTTGCCCATATTGTTCACAAATGGAAGCTACAAATGCACAGAGGGGGTCACATAGCCCCACTTGACACCCAAGGATTATTTAATTGCATTAAAATTGATAAAGACAAATATTTGGAGAGTAGAGGAGTGGGAAGGAATTATTGCCTAGAACCACCCATTTAAATGAACTGACCCTCTCTAAATCCTACTGCCCTAGGCACAGGCCTATTATTAGACTTAAATATACCTCAGTGTTGGAGTTTCAAATATCATTGCATTTAGTTGTTTATTTTTGTTTGCTTGTTTTTATGGGGTTTTTTTAATTTATAAGTCTTTATTAAACATATTAATTTTTTATTGTGAATGCATTAATATCTGCTTATTCTGAGATATTTGCATTTTCCCTATAAAGTGATATAAATGAAAATTATTCAAATAAATGTGACTTTTTACCTTCTTTTAATCCTCTAAGGTCGAAAGCCTGTCGATAGATGGTACGATGAGATTCAGTACTATAACTACAGCCGGCCAGGATTTGCGATGAATACAGGTAAAATGAAGGAATTACACATGTATATTGGTTGGGTAGATACGGAGAACGTTTCTCAGATGAAGCTTTACGATAAAACATTTGCTATAATGGACAAGTACAATTGAACGGTATGCTATCCGTATGTGCCCTCTACTGGCAGAACTCAGTACTGAAGACATTTTGAAAAGTTGTGTCAGGCATCATAGATCTTAGTTTAACAAATTATATTCCAGAGAACGTGTAGATCTGTGTTTCTCAATTCCATTCCTCTGGGCTCACTAACAAGCAAGATTTTGCAGGACAAGTGAAATAATCAGCAGTTCCAGTAGCCATGGTTATTAACCTGTTGCCACTCAATATAAAACCCTGACAATATGACCTGTTAATGTGTCCTGAGGACTGTAACTGAGAAACACTGGTCCAAGTCCCTCTACTAACTTACCCTCCTCAGGACACACTAACAGGCAACATTTTCAGAATACCTGAACAAGAACACAGGTGAAATAATCAGCTAATCAGTAGCAATGATTAACAACCTGCTCTCATCTAAGGTAATCCTGAAAACCTGATCTGGTAATGTGCCCTGAGGCCAGGAATTGAGAAGTAACACTGATCTAGATGCCTCTACTAACTTCCCGTGCCCCAGTGTTTAATAACTACAGTCCTCAGAACACCTGTGCAGGCCATGATTTGAGGATGGACCCATAATTAGGGAAAAAGTTAAACCACTTTAAAAAAAACGTAACGTGTTTTAAAATTGTTAACAGATGCTGAGTGGGATGTACAGCTATGACTACGGCATTTTGCCAAAACAAGTCAGCTGGTTCCCTCGGCACCACATGAGATGGACTGTTTCATGTGGTTTTTTACATTGCAAGTTATCTCCTAAGCAGTAAATGCTACGCTTTTCTTGTTTTGTTTACATTTAAGGATATTTTTTCCTTGAGCCCATTTTGAGCTAACACTGATAAGCCACATTATATAAAATGGTCAGATCCTGAAATACTGACCTCTTGAGACCCCCATAACTAGACCAGAAAAAAAACCTGTACCCATTGTCTTATAATGTATCAGTTTAGACAAAGAAAACTTAGAACACAAAGTACAACAACATACTGCTCAATCTAATTACAAAAGGTGTCAATAAAAATGGTCAATTACACAAATTGTTAAACAAGAGATTAAAATAATACAGTGGAACCTTTGTGATCTCCTGAACCTGCTGATCTTTAATATCACCTTTCTGAGTAATAATCCTGCCCTAATAGTGTTTCTAACATGGCCCACGTCACAGCCTCTCTCTAATGGTAAAAGGGTGCAGCTAAAAAGGAAAAGATTTATTTTTCTTTTGTGATTCAGGTAGATAAAGTTTTAAAGAATTTTCCAATTTACTTCTATTATTTAAATTGCTTTGTTCTATTGTTTACCTTTGTTGAGTAACATACCTAGGTAGGCAAAAGAGTATGCATTTGTATGGAGCATTATACAGCTGCAGTTTTGTGATGTGTATCACACATTGTTGTTGAAAAAAAATGCTGCCATATAGTGCTCCGAGTATGTGCATGCTCCTAAGATTAACTAGCTTTCCAACAAAGGATATCAACAGAACAAAACAAAGTTAATAATAGAAATAAAGTGGAACAATTTTAAAAACTTTCACGCTATCTTAATCATGAAAGAAATACTCTGAGTCTCATATCCATTCAAAGTAAATATTTAATGATTCAGATAGAGCATGCCATTTTAAACAACTTTCTAATTATTCTATTATCAAATTTTCTTTGTTCACTTGGTATCTTTTGTTGAAAAGTAGGGATGTAGGCTCAGGAGCGTGCACGTATCAGGAGTATATGGCAGCAGTTTTGCAAGAGCACTAAATGGCAGCCCTATTTCCTGCCATATAGTGCTCCAGATGCCTACCTAGGTATCTCTTCAACACAGAATACTATGGGAATGAAGCAAATTCGATAATAGAAGTAAATTGGAAACTTTCTTAAAACTGTAAGTTCTGCCTGAATAACAAAAACATAATTTATGTAAGAACTTACCTGATAAATTCATTTCTTTCATATTAGCAAGAGTCCATGAGCTAGTGACGTATGGGATATACATTCCTACCAGGAGGGGCAAAGTTTCCCAAACCTCAAAATGCCTATAAATACACCCCTCACCACACCCACAAATCAGTTTAACGAATAGCCAAGAAGTGGGGTGATAAGAAAAAAGTGCGAAAGCATATAAAATAAGGAATTGGAATAATTGTGCTTTATACAAAAAATCATAACCACCACAAAAAAAGGGTGGGCCTCATGGACTCTTGCTAATATGAAAGAAATGAATTTATCAGTTAAGTTCTTACATAAATTATGTTTTCTTTCATGTAATTAGCAAGAGTCCATGAGCTAGTGACGTATGGGATAATGACTACCCAAGATGTGGATCTTTCCACACAAGAGTCACTAGAGAGGGAGGGATAAAATAAAGACAGCCAATTCCTGCCGAAAGTAATCCACACCCAAAATAAAGTTTAATGAAAACATAAGCAGAAGATTCAAACTGAAACAGCTGCCTGAAGTACTTTTCTACCAAAAACTGCTTCAGAAGAAGAAAACACATCAAAATGGTAGAATTTAGTAAAAGTATGCAAAGAGGACCAAGTTGCTGCTTTGCAAATCTGATCAACCGAAGCTTCATTCCTAAACGCCCAGGAAGTAGAAACTGACCTAGTAGAATGAGCTGTAATCCTTTGAGGCGGAGTTTTACCCGACTCGACATTAAAGATTTCAACCAAGATGCCAAAGAAATGGCAGAAGCTGTCTGGCCTTTTCTAGAACCGGAAAAGATGACAAATAGACTAGAAGTCTTTCGGAAAGACTTAGTAGCTTCAACATAATATTTCAAAGCTCTAACAACATCCAAAGAATGCAATGATTTCTCCTTAGAATTCTTAGGATTAGGACATAATGAAGGAACCACAATTTCTCTACTAATGTTGTTGGAATTCACAACCTTAGGTAAAAATTCAAAAGAAGTTCGCAACACCGCCTTATCCTGATGAAAAATCAGAAAAGGAGATTCACAAGAAAGAGCAGATAATTCAGAGACTCTTCTGGCAGAAGAGATGGCCAAAAGGAACAAAACTTTCCAAGAAAGTAATTTAATGTCCAATGAATGCATGGGTTCAAAAGGAGGAGCTTGAAGAGCCCCCAGAACCAAATTCAAACTCCAAGGAGGAGAAATTGACTTAATGACAGGTTTTATATGAACCAAGGCTTGTACAAAACAATGAATATCAGGAAGATTAGCAATCTTTCTGTGAAAAAGAACAGAAAGAGCAGAGATTTGTCCTTTCAAGGAACTTGCGGACAAACCTTTATCTAAACCATCCTGAAGAAACTGTAAAATTCTCTGAATTCTAAAAGAATGCCAGGAAAAATGATGAGAAAGACACCAAGAAATATAAGTCTTCCAGACTCTATAATATATCTCTCTAGATACAGATTTACGAGCCTGTAACATAGTATTAATCACAGAGTCAGAGAAACCTCTTTGACTAAGAATCAAGCGTTCAATCTCCATACCTTTAAATGTAAGGATTTGAGATCCTGATGGAAAAAAGGACCTTGCGACAGAAGGTCTGGTCTTAACGGAAGAGTCCACGGTTTGGCAAGAGGCCATCCAGACAAGATCCGCATACCAAAACCTGTGAGGCCATGCTGGAGCTACCAGCAGAACAAACGAGCATTCCTTCAGAATCTTGGAGATTACTCTTGGAAGAAGAACTAGAGGCGGAAAGATATAGGCAGGATGATACTTCCAAGGAAGTGATAATGCATCCACTGCCTCCGCCTGAGGATCCCGGGATCTGGACAGATACCTGGGAAGTTTCTTGTTTAGATGAGAAGCCATCAGATCTATTTCTGGAAGTTCCCACATTTGAACAATCTGAAGAAATACCTCTGGGTGAAGAGACCATTCGCCCGGATGCAACGTTTGGCGACTGAGATAATACGCTTCCCAATTGTCTATACCTTGGATATGAACCGCAGAAATTAGACAAAAGCTGGATTCCGCCCAAACCAAAATTCGAGATACTTCTTTCATAGCCAGAGGACTGTGAGTCCCTCCCTGATGATTGATGTATGCCACAGTTGTGACATTGTCTGTCTGAAAACAAATGAACGATTCTCTCTTCAGAAGAGGCCAAGACTGAAGAGCTCTGAAAATTGCACGGAGTTCCAGAATATTGATCGTAATCTCACCTCCTGAGATTCCCAAACCCCTTGTGCCGTCAGAGACCCCCACACAGCTCCCCAACCTGTAAGACTTGCATCTGTTGAAATTACAGTCCAGGTCGGAAGAACAAAAGAAGCCCCCTGAACTAAACGATGGTGATCTGTCCACCACGTCAGAGAGTGTCGTACAATCGGTTTTAAAGATATTAATTGAGATATCTTTGTGTAATCCCTGCACCATTGGTTCAGCATACAGAGCTGAAGAGGTCGCATGTGAAAAAGAGCAAAGGGGATCGCGTCCGATGCAGCAGTCATAAGACCTAGAATTTCCATGCAAAAGGCTACCGAAGGGAATGATTGTGACTGAAGGTTTCGACAAGCTGAAATCAATTTTAGACGTCTCTTGTCTGTCAAAGACAGAGTCATGGACACTGAATCTATCTGGAAACCCAAAAAGGTTACCCTTGTCTGAGGAATCAATTAACTTTTTAGTGAATTGATCCTCCAACCATGATCTTGAAGAAACAACACAAGTCGATTCGTATGAGATTCTGCTAAATGTGAAGACTGAGCAAGTACCAAGATATCGTCCAAATAAGGAAATACCACAATACCCTGTTCTCTGATTACAGACAGAAGGGCACCGAGAACCTTTGTAAAAATTCTTGGAGCTGTTGCTAGGCCAAACGGCAGAGCCACAAACTGGTAATGCTTGTCCAGGAAAGAGAATCTCAGAAACTGATAGTGAGCTGGATGAATCGGAATATGCAGATATGCATCCTGTAAATCTATTGTAGACATAAAATGCCCTTGCTGAACAAAAGGCAGGATAGTCCTTATAGTTACCATTTTGAATGTTGGTATCCTTACATAACGATTCAATATTTTTAGATCCAGAACTGGTCTGAAGGAATTCTCCTTCTTTGGTACAATGAAGAGATTCGAATAAAACCCCAGCCCCTGTTCCAGAACTGGAACTGGCATAATTACTCCAGCCAACTCTAGATCTGAAACACATTTCAGAAATGCTTGAGCTTTCGCTGGGTTTACTGGGACACGGGAAAGAAAAAATCTCTTTGCAGGAGGTCTTATCTTGAAACCAATTCTGTACCCTTCTGAAACAATGTTCTGAATCCAAAGATTGTGAACAGAATCGATCCAAATTTCTTTGAAAAAACGTAATCTGCCCCCTACCAGCTGAGCTGGAATGAGGGCCGCACCTTCATGTGGACTTAGAAGCTGGCTTTGCTTTTCTAGAAGGCTTGGATTTATTCCAGACTGGAGATGGTTTCCAAACTGAAACTGCTCCTGAGGATGAAGGATCAGGCTTTTGTTCTTTGTTGAAACGAAAGGAATGAAAACGATTATTAGCCCTGTTTTTACCCTTAGATCTTTTATCCAGCGGTAAAAAAGTTCCTTTCCCACCAGTAACAGTTGAGATAATAGAATCCAACTGAGAACCAAATAATTTATTACCCTGGAAAGAAAGGGAAAGTAGAGTCGATTTAGAAGACATATCAGCATTCCAAGTTTTAAGCCATAAAGCTCTTCTAGCTAAAATAGCTAGAGACATAAACCTGACATCAACTCTGATAATATCAAAAATGGCATCACAGATAAAATTATTAGCATGTTGAAGAAGAATAATAATGTTATGAGAATCATGATCTGTTACTTGTTGCGCTAAAGTTTCCAACCAAAAAGTTGAAGCTGCAGCAACATTCGCCAAAGATATAGCAGGTCTAAGAAGATTACCTGAACACAAATAAGCTTTTCTTAGAAAGGATTCAATTTTCCTATCTAAAGGATCCTTAAAGGAAGTACCATCTGCCGTAGGAATAGTAGTACGTTTAGCAAGGGTAGAGATAGCCCCATCAACTTTAGGGATTTTGTCCCAAAACTCTAATCTGTCGGACGGCACAGGATATAATTGCTTAAAACGTTTAGAAGGAGTAAATGAATTACCCAAATTATTCCATTCTCTGGAAATTACTTCAGAAATAGCACCCGGAACAGGAAAAACTTCTTGAATAACTACAGGAGATTTAAAGACCTTGTCTAAACGTTTAGATTTAGTATCAAGAGGACCAGAATCCTCAATTTCTAATGCAATTAGGACTTCTTTAAGTAAAGAACGAATAAATTCCATTTTAAATAAATATGAAGATTTATCAGCATCAACCTCTGAGACAGAGTCCTCTGAACCAGAAGAATCATTAGAATCAGAATGATGATGTTCATTTAAAAATTCATCTGGATAAAGAGAAGTTTTAAAAGATTTTTTATGTTTACTAGAAGGAGGAATAACAGACATAGCCTTTTTAATGGATTCAGAAACAAAATCTCTTATGTTATCAGGAACACTCTGAACATTAGATGTTGATGGAACTGCAACAGGTAATGGTACTTTACTAAAGGAAATATTTTCTGCATTAACAAGTTTGTCATAACATTTAATACAAACAACAGCTGGAGGAACAGCTACCAAAAGTTTACGACCAATAACGAAGCCTAAGCCTCAAGATAGAGAAAGTGCGCTGACAAGCTAAAAGTATACACACCACATTAAAGGATATTTACATTTATTAAATGAAATAGACAAATTACATCAAAAATATATAGAAATTAGCGGTAGGGACGTCTCCCTTGTATAAAAAATAATACTAGTCCGTGCAAATATTTGCAAATAGCAGCTAACAATTAGTAGGATGTAAATAAATGTTAAAAAACAAATGTTAAAAAACAATCAATCTTAAATATATGGCATAACATTGATACTATTCATAAAAGCAAGGATTATTAATAAAAACAAGCACCAAGTCCAGAAATATAATCACAGTGTAGATGGCCGTGTGCAAATGAGCATCAATATTGTAGCATTACGGCTTGAATTCGTAACAAATTGGTGCCACAAACAGATACAATGTACTGTACCGTGAATCAAGAAGGTACTTGGAGGGTGTTACCGAGGAAAGGGAATCTTACGGTCAAAGCTTGGACCTCGGCTGCAGTGACTGCCGTTCCTGGAAAGTTGCAGTGTACAGACCTCTGCACATGTGAGTCGGCGTCTGACGTCACAAACTTCCGCTCTTCTCAGGTAATGGGTTGTTGTTCCAGCAGCGTGAGAAAGAAAACAGCTGATTGCTGTGTGCTGATGAGAACTTGTTGCAAGAGCAGATTTAACTGCTGTAGATGTATCCGTTGTTCCAATAAACTGGTAGGGCACAAGTTATCCCTTACCTTGGGATATACAAAGATACTGGTAACCCGGGTTAAAGTTGCAGTACAGGCTGTACTGAGATATCCCTTAGTGTTTCAAAGATACAGTGTCACAGTGTCACATATGCAAGCGACGCGTTTCGCCCTCCCTTGGGCTTTATCTTGATAAAGCCCAAGGGAGGGCGAAACGCGTCGCTTATTGGAACAACGGATACATCTACAGCAGTTAAATCTGCTCTTGCAACAAGTTCTCATCAGCACACAGCAATCAGCTGTTTTCTTTCTCACGCTGCTGGAACAACAACCCATTACCTGAGAAGAGCGGAAGTTTGTGACGTCAGACGCCGACTCACATGTGCAGAGGTCTGTACACTGCAACTTTCCAGGAACGGCAGTCACTGCAGCCGAGGTCCAAGCTTTGACCGTAAGATTCCCTTTCCTCGGTAACACCCTCCAAGTACCTTCTTGATTCACGGTACAGTACATTGTATCTGTTTGTGGCACCAATTTGTTACGAATTCAAGCCGTAATGCTACAATATTGATGCTCATTTGCACACGGCCATCTACACTGTGATTATATTTCTGGACTTGGTGCTTGTTTTTATTAATAATCCTTGCTTTTATGAATAGTATCAATGTTATGCCATATATTTAAGATTGATTGTTTTTTAACATTTGTTTTTTAACATTTATTTACATCCTACTAATTGTTAGCTGCTATTTGCAAATATTTGCACGGACTAGTATTATTTTTTATACAAGGGAGACGTCCCTACCGCTAATTTCTATATATTTTTGATGTAATTTGTCTATTTCATTTAATAAATGTAAATATCCTTTAATGTGGTGTGTATACTTTTAGCTTGTCAGCGCACTTTCTCTATCTTGAGGCTTAGGCTTCGTTATTGGTCATATATTTGTGTCTGATACAAGCAGAGATTGTATCTTTAGAGTAAGTGTTTAGCAATACCATCCTTAGCGCGCACCAATCCACTTTTTTAAATTTATTACCAAAAGTTTACAGCAGATACACTTAGCTTTGGTAGTTCCAGCACCAGGCAGCGATTTTCCTGAAGTATCTTCTGACTCAGATGCAACGTGAGACATCTTGCAATATGTAAGAGAAAAAACAACATATGGAGCAAAATTGATCAAATTCCTTAAATGACAGTTTCAGGAATGGGAAAAAATGCAAAAGAACAAGCTTCTAGCAACCAGAAGCAATGAAAAATGAGACTTAAATAATGTGGAGACAAAAGCGACGCCCATATCTTTTTAGCGCCAAATAAGACGCCCACATTATTTGGCACCTAAATGCTTTTGGCGCCAAAAATGACGCCACATCTGGAACGCCAACATTTTTGGCGCAAAAGAACGTCAAAAAATGACGCAACTTCCGGCGACACGTATGACGCCGGAAACAGAAAAGATTTTTTGCGCCAAAAAAGTCCGCGCCAAGAATGACGCAATAAAATGAAGCATTTTCAGCCCCCGCGAGCCTAACAGCCCACAGGGAAAAAGTCAAATTTTTAAGGTAAGAAAAAATAATTGATTCAAATGCATTATCCCAAATATGAAACTGACTGTCTGAAAGAAAGGAATGTTGAACATCCTGAGTCAAGGCAAATAAATGTTTGAATATATATATTTAGAACTTTATAAAAAAGTGCCCAACCATAGCTTTAGAGTGTCACAGAAAATAAGACTTACTTACCCCAGGACACTCATCTACCTGTAGTAGAAAGCCAAACCAGTACTGAAACGAGAATCAGTAGAGGTAATGGTATATATAAGAGTATATCGTCGATCTGAAAAGGGAGGTAAGAGATGAATCTCTACGACCGATATCAGAGAACCTATGAAATAGACCCCGTAGAAGGAGATCATTGAATTCAAACAGGCAATACTCTCTTCACATCCCTCTGACATTCACTGCACGCTGAGAGGAAAACCGGGCTCCAACCTGCTGCGGAGCGCATATCAACGTAGAATCTAGCACAAACTTACTTCACCACCTCCATAGGAGGCAAAGTTTGTAAAACTGATTTGTGGGTGTGGTGAGGGGTATATTTATAGGCATTTTGAGGTTTGGGAAACTTTGCCCCTCCTGGTAGGAATGTATATCCCATACGTCACTAGCTCATGGACTCTTGCTAATTACATGAAAGAAAGATAAGTTTTTCGTTTCATATCCCTTTAACCCCTTGAGTGCTAACGACGGTTTAGAGCCGTCGCTAGCACTCAACCACCTTTTTTGCAATCTGGGGGCTCCTACCGACTCTAGTGATCGGCCTGTATAGTGACAGGCATCACTGGGGCTTCCCGTTACGTGCGGTGACGTCATGCGCAATGACGTGATGATGTCACTGCCCAACTTTATTTAAAATTGACAATACAAAGTATAGGGAAAGTGGGCAAGCTGCTTAGAAGCCTGTATCTCAGGCATCTAAGCAGCTACAGATCCACAAGACCCACCATTGGAAAGGTAATCACTTAACCTTTCCAATGTTATAAGTCTTGGGGATATGAGGAGGGGGGAAAAGTCAAAAATAATTTTTTGGGGAAATAGTAAAAAACAGAAAAAAAATTAAATCCAGCTTAGCACTCAATAAATTAAATAACTTTCCAGTTTTCTTCTGTTATCAAATTTCCTTCATTCTCTTGGTATCTTTTGTTGAAGATGCAGCAATGGACTATTGGGAGCTAGCTGAGCACATCGGGTGAGCCAATAGCAAGAGGCATTGAGGTGTAGTCACCAATCAGCAGCTAGCTCCCAATAGTGCATTACTGCTCCTGAGCCTACCTAGGTATGCTGTTCAGCCAAGGATACCAAGAGAGTAAAAGTAACTTGGAAAGTTGTTTAAAGTTGCAGGCTCTATCTGAATCATGAAAAAACATAATTTATGTAAGAACTTACCTGATAAATTCATTTCTTTCATATTAACAAGAGTCCATGAGCTAGTGACGTATGGGATATACATTCCTACCAGGAGGGGCAAAGTTTCCCAAACCTTAAAATGCCTATAAATACACCCCTCACCACACCCACAAATCAGTTTAACGAATAGCCAAGAAGTGGGGTGATAAGAAAAAAAGTGCGAAGCATATAAAATAAGGAATTGGAATAATTGTGCTTTATACAAAAAAATCATAACCACCACAAAAAAGGGCGGGCCTCATGGACTCTTGTTAATATGAAAGAAATGAATTTATCAGGTAAGTTCTTAAATAAATTATGTTTTCTTTCATGTAATTAACAAGAGTCCATGAGCTAGTGACGTATGGGATAATGACTACCCAAGATGTGGATCTTTCCACACAAGAGTCACTAGAGAGGGAGGGATAAAATAAAGACAGCCAATTCCTGCTGAAAATAATCCACACCCAAAATAAAGTTTAACGAAAAACATAAGCAGAAGATTCAAACTGAAACCGCTGCCTGAAGAACTTTTCTACCAAAAACTGCTTCAGAAGAAGAAAATACATCAAAATGGTAGAATTTAGTAAAAGTATGCAAAGAGGACCAAGTTGCTGCTTTGCAGATCTGGTCAACCGAAGCTTCATTCCTAAACGCCCAGGAAGTAGATACTGACCTAGTAGAATGAGCTGTAATTCTCTGAGGCGGAATTTTACCCGACTCAACATAGGCAAGATGAATTAAAGATTTCAACCAAGATGCCAAAGAAATGGCAGAAGCTTTCTGGCCTTTCCTAGAACCGGAAAAGATAACAAATAGACTAGAAGTCTTACGGAAAGATTTCGTAGCTTCAACATAATATTTCAAAGCTCTAACAACATCCAAAGAATGCAACGATTTCTCCTTAGAATTCTTAGGATTAGGACATAATGAAGGAACCACAATTTCTCTACTAATGTTGTTGGAATTCACAACTTTAGGTAAAAATTCAAAAGAAGTTCGCAACACCGCCTTATCCTGATGAAAAATCAGAAAAGGAGACTGACAAGAAAGAGCAGATAATTCAGAAACTCTTCTAGCAGAAGAGATGGCCAAAAGGAACAAAACTTTCCAAGAAAGTAATTTAATGTCCAATGAATGCATAGGTTCAAACGGAGGAGCTTGAAGAGCTCCCAGAACCAAATTCAAACTCCAAGGAGGAGAAATTGACTTAATGACAGGTTTTATACGAACCAAAGCTTGTACAAAACAATGAATATCAGGAAGAATAGCAATCTTTCTGTGAAAAAGAACAGAAAGAGCGGAGATTTGTCCTTTCAAAGAACTTGCGGACAAACCCTTATCTAAACCATCCTGAAGAAACTGTAAAATTCTCGGTATTCTAAAAGAATGCCAAGAAAAATGATGAGAAAGACACCAAGAAATATAAGTCTTCCAGACTCTATAATATATCTCTCGAGATACAGATTTACGAGCCTGTAACATAGTATTAATCACGGAGTCAGAGAAACCTCTTTGACCAAGAATCAAGCGTTCAATCTCCATACCTTTAAATTTAAGGATTTCAGATCCGGATGGAAAAAAGGACCTTGCGACAGAAGGTCTGGTCTTAACGGAAGAGTCCATGGTTGGCAAGATGCCATCCGGACAAGATCCGCATACCAAAACCTGTGAGGCCATGCCGGAGCTATTAGCAGAACAAACGAGCATTCCCTCAGATCTGGACAGATACCTGGGAAGTTTCTTGTTTAGATGAGAGGCCATCAGATCTATCTCTGGGAGCCCCCACATTTGAACAATCTGAAGAAATACCTCTGGGTGAAGAGACCATTCGCCCGGATGCAACGTTTGGCGACTGAGATAATCCGCTTCCCAATTGTCTACACCTGGGATATGAACCGCAGAGATTAGACAGGAGCTGGATTCCGCCCAAACCAAAATTCGAGATACTTCTTCATAGCCAGAGGACTGTGAGTCCCTCCTTGATGATTGATGTATGCCACAGTTGTGACATTGTCTGTCTGAAAACAAATGAACGATTCTCTCTTCAGAAGAGGCCAAAACTGAAGAGCTCTGAAATTGCACGGAGTTCCAAAATATTGATCGGTAATCTCACCTCCTGAGATTCCCAAACTCCTTGTGCCGTCAGAGATCCCCACACAGCTCCCCAACCTGTGAGACTTGCATCTGTTGAAATTACAGTCCAGGTCGGAAGAGCAAAAGAAGCCCCCTGAATTAAACGATGGTGATCTGTCCACCACGTTAGAGAGTGACGAACAATCGGTTTTAAAGATATTAATTGATATATCTTCGTGTAATCCCTGCACCATTGGTTCAGCATACAGAGCTGAAGAGGTCGCATGTGAAAACGAGCAAAGGGGATCGCGTCCGATGCAGCAGTCATAAGACCTAGAATTTCCATGCATAGGGCTACCGAAGGGAATGATTGAGACTGAAGGTTTCGACAAGCTGTAATCAATTTTAGACGTCTCTTGTCTGTTAAAGACAGAGTCATGGACACTGAATCTATCTGGAAACCTAGAAAGGTTACCCTTGTTTGAGGAATCAAAGAACTTTTTGGTAAATTGATCCTCCAACCATGATCTTGAAGAAACAACACAAGTCGATTCGTATGAGACTCTGCTAAATCTGAATGAATCGGAATATGCAGATATGCATCCTGTAAATCTATTGTGGACATATAATTCCCTTGCTGAACAAAAGGCAATATAGTCCTTACAGTAACCATCTTGAACGTTGGTATCCTTACATAACGATTCAATAATTTTAGATCCAGAACTGGTCTGAAGGAATTCTCCTTCTTTGGTACAATGAAGAGATTTGAATAAAACCCCATCCCCTGTTCCGGAACTGGAACTGGCATAATTACTCCAGCCAACTCTAGATCTGAAACACAATTCAGAAATGCTTGAGCTTTCACTGGATTTACTGGGACACGGGAAAGAAAAAATCTCTTTGCAGGAGGTCTCATCTTGAAACCAATTCTGTACCCTTCTGAAACAATGTTCTGAATCCAAAGATTGTGAACAGAATTGATCCAAATTTCTTTGAAAAAACGTAACCTGCCCCCTACCAGCTGAACTGGAATGAGGGCCGTACCTTCATGTGAACTTAGAAGCAGGCTTTGCCTTTCTAGCAGGCTTGGATTTATTCCAGACTGGAGATGGTTTCCAAACTGAAACTGCTCCTGAGGACGAAGGATCAGGCTTTTGTTCTTTGTTGAAACGAAAGGAACGAAAACGATTGTTAGCCCTGTTTTTACCTTTAGATTTTTTATCCTGTGGTAAAAAAGTTCCTTTCCCACCAGTAACAGTTGAAATAATAGAATCCAACTGAGAACCAAATAATTTGTTTCCCTGGAAAGAAATGGAAAGTAGAGTTGATTTAGAAGCCATATCAGCATTCCAAGTCTTAAGCCATAAAGCTCTTCTGGCTAAGATAGCCAGAGACATAAACCTAACATCAACTCTAATAATATCAAAAAATGGCATCACAGATAAAATTATTAGCATGCTGGAGAAGAATAATAATATCATGAGAATCACGATTTGTTACTTGTTGCGCTAGAGTTTCCAACCAAAAAGTTGAAGCTGCAGCAACATCAGCCAATGATATAGCAGGTCTAAGAAGATTACCTGAACACAGATAAGCTTTTCTTAGAAAAGATTCAATTTTTCTATCTAAAGGATCCTTAAACGAGGTACCATCTGACGTAGGAATGGTAGTACGTTTAGCAAGGGTAGAAATAGCCCCATCAACTTTAGGGATTTTGTCCCAAAATTCTAACCTGTCAGGCGGAACAGGATATAATTGCTTAAAACGTTTAGAAGGAGTAAATGAATTACCTAATTTATCCCATTCTTTGGAAATTACTGCAGAAATAGCATTAGGAACAGGAAAAACTTCTGGAATAACCGCAGGAGCTTTAAAAACCTTATCCAAACGTATAGAATTAGTATCAAGAGGACTAGAATCCTCTATTTCTAAAGCAATTAGTACTTCTTAAGTAAAGAGCGAATAAATTCCATCTTAAATAAATATGAAGATTTATCAGCATCAATCTCTGAGATAGAATCCTCTGAACCAGAAGAGTCCAAAGAAACAGAATGATGGTGTTCATTTAAAAATTCATCTGTAGAGAGAGAAGATTTAAAAGACTTTTTACGTTTACTAGAAGGAGAAATAACAGACAAAGCCTTCTTTATGGATTCAGAAACAAAATCTCTTATGTTATCAGGAACATTCTGCACCTTAGATGTTGAGGGAACTGCAACAGGCAATGGTACATTACTAAAGGAAATATTATCTGCTTTAACAAGTTTGTCATGACAATTATTACAAACAACAGCTGGAGGAATAGCTACCAAAAGTTTACAGCAGATACACTTAGCTTTGGTAGATCCAGCAGGCAGTGATTTTCCTGTAGTATCTTCTGGCTCAGATGCAACGTGAGACATCTTGCAATATGTAAGAGAAAAAACAACATATAAAGCAAAATAGATCAAATTCCTTATAAGACAGTTTCAGGAATGGGAAAGAATGCCAAATATCAAGCTTCTAGCAACCAGAAGCAAATGAAAAATGAGACTGAAATAATGTGGAGACAAAAGCGACGCCCATATTTTTTAGCGCCAAATAAGACGCCCACATTATTTGGCGCCTAAATGCTTTTGGCGCCAAAAATGACGCCACATCCGGAACGCCGACATTTTTGGCGCAAAATAACGTCAAAAAATGACGCAACTTCCGGCGACACGTATGACGCCGGAAACGGAAAAGAATTTTTGCGCCAAAAAAAGTCCGCGCCAAGAATGACGCAATAAAATGAAGCATTTTCAGCCCCCGCGAGCCTAACAGCCCACAGGGAAAAAAGTCAAATTTTTTGAGGTAAGAAAAATATGATAATTCAATGCATAATCCCAAATATGAAACTGACTGTCTGAAAATAAGGAAAGTTGAACATTCTGAGTCAAGGCAAATAAATGTTTGAATACATATATTTAGAACTTTATAAATAAAGTGCCCAACCATAGCTTAGAGTGTCACAGAAAATAAGACTTACTTACCCCAGGACACTCATCTACATGTTTGTAGAAAGCCAAACCAGTACTGAAACGAGAATCAGTAGAGGTAATGGTAAATATAAGAGTATATCGTCGATCTGAAAAGGGAGGTAAGAGATGAATCTCTACGACCGATAACAGAGAACCTTATGAAATAGACCCCGTAGAAGGAGATCACTGCATTCAATAGGCAATACTCTCTTCACATCCCTCTGACATTCACTGCACGCTGAGAGGAAAACCGGGCTCCAACTTGCTGCGGAGCGCATATCAACGTAGAATCTAGCACAAACTTACTTCACCACCTCCCTTGGAGGCAAAGTTTGTAAAACTGATTTGTGGGTGTGGTGAGGGGTGTATTTATAGGCATTTTAAGGTTTGGGAAACTTTGCCCCTCCTGGTAGGAATGTATATCCCATACGTCACTAGCTCATGGACTCTTGTTAATTACATGAAAGAAATGTTTTTTTGGGTTTTATGTCCCTTTAAGTACATCATTAAACGAATAGAGTATTATGTTCTGTTGTTGCTTTTTCAGTATCTATATTACTACTCTCTGCCATGTGATTCAAATACATTATAAACGTTATAAAACAATTAAACTAATTCTGAGTTTATTGTATCTTAAAGGGATATGAAACCCAAAAATTTTCTTTCGTGATTCAGATTGAGCATGAAATTTTAAGCAACTTTCTAATTTACTCCTATTATCAATTTTTCTTCGTTCTCTTGGTATATTTATTTGAAAAACAGGAATGTAAGCTTAGGACATTTAGCCACCAATCAGCAAGAGCTAACCAGGTTCTGAACCAAAAATGGGTGGACTCCTAAGCTTACATTCTGCTTCTCAAATAAAGATAACAAGAGCTTAAATAAAAACTGATAATAGGAGTAAATGAGAAAGTTGCTTAAAATTGCTGCTCTATCTGAATCATGAAAGATAACATTTGGGTTTCATGTCCCTTTAAAAAAAATACCCTTTGCATTGTCTAATTAAATATAAGGAATTGTCAAAAAAGAATAATATCTTATATGATAAATCTCTCTCTAATGCAACAGGTCACTTCACCCAGGTGGTCTGGAAGGACAGCAAACAGCTGGGAGTTGGAGTAGCCACCGATGGCAGAGGGACGTTCTATGTTGTTGGACAATACAGCCCAGCAGGGAATAGGAACTGCCCTGGGTATTTTGAGAGGAATGTTTTACCCGCCAGCAGAGCTTAACTACAAATAATGCCATAAATAAATCAAGATCAAAACCAGCAGCAGCCATCAGAGAGCCTGAGTCAGATAAACCTGTAAATGACCGGAAATGAGCCTGTGGTATTAAATTAGCAAATCTGCAGCTAGACTTTCATTGTAATATTAACATTAAATATGGCTCCCGGATTGTAGGAGTACTGCAGTATCTTTATTACTGATATTTGTTATCCTCACGTAATATTAACATTAAATATGGCTTAAAATTTAGAGAGTTAGTGTTTTTAACCGTGTAGCTGGCATGCCTGTTTGCTTATTTAATAAAGAATTGTAGTAAATGGGTATATGCAAATCTTTATTATTTATTTCTCATGCTATTTTTTTAATCAGCAGTAACTATTATTTAAACAGAGGGGGCGCGATCACATATACGGCGCAGGTTTCGGCGCAAGCGTGGAAACCTGCGCCGCCCATAATTTCACCTCGCACATCGGGGTATTACATATATGGGGCCCGGCATTTCCTAAGTGGCGTAAGTGGGATAAACTAGCGATGTCCAGAAATAAGCGTAAATACAAATTTCTGGAGTCGTCAGTGACTTACGGCACTTTTGAAACTGCCGGCGCCTAAGAAAATCTAAATCTCCCGTAACTGTCTAACATGCCTCCCAAAAATAAGCCCGACACGTATAACCCTTATATCCACATTCCCCCTCTCACTCCTAATAATAAATGTATTAACCCCTAGACCGACAACCCCCCACAACGCAATATGCCTATTTAAACTATTAACCCCTATATCCGCCATCAAACCCACACCGCAAGTAATAACTAAATTATTAACCCCTAAATCGCCATAGCCCACAACGCAATTAACCTAATCAAGTATTAACCCCTAAACCGCCATAGCCCACAACGCAATTAACCTAATCAAGTATTAACCCCTAAACCGCCATAGCCCACAATGCAATAAACCTAACCCCTAACCTAACCCCCCCTAACCTAACCCCACCTAGCCTAACCCCCCCTAGCCTACACCCCCAGCCTAACCCCCCCTAGCCTAACACCCCCTAAATGAACGAAAATTACCTAATTTACAAAATACTAAAGTTACTCTTAAATTACAAAAAACTAACACTACTTTAAAAATAAAAATATACTAAGTATAAATTAAAGGGGCAGTCTAATCAAAATTCTTGAGTAGACTGTCTCTTTAAGCTAGAATTACAGAAAATAAAAAAAACTAAGATTACAGAAAATAAGAAAATTACAAAATGTTAAACTAATTACACCTGATCTAACCCCCCTAATAAAATAAAAAAGCCCCCCAAAATAAACAAAAGCCTTACCCTATACTACATTACAAATAGCCCTTAAAAGGCCCTTTGCGTGGCATTGCCCCAAAGTAATCAGCTCTTTTACCTGTAAAAAAAGTACAATCCCCCCCAACATTACAACCCACCTCCCACACACCCCTACTCTAAAACCCACCCAATACCCCCTTAAAAAAAAACTAACACTTACCCCCTGAAGATCACCCTACCTTGAGCCGTCTTCACCCAGCCGGGCAGAAGTGGTCCTCCAGACGGGCAGAAGTCTTCATCCTATGCGGGCAGAAGTGGACCTCCAGACGGCCAGAAGTCTTCATCCAGGAGGCATCTTCTATCTTCATCCATCCGGAGCGGGTCCATCTTGAAGCCAACCGACGCGGAGCATCCTCTTCTTCCGACGACTCCCGACGAATGAATGTTCCTTTAAATGATGTCATCCAAGATGGCGTCCTTTGAATTCCGATTGGCTGATAGGATTCTATCAGCCAATTGGAATTAAGGTAGGAAAAATCCTTTTGGCTGATGCAATCAGCCAATCGGATTGAAGTTCAATCCGATTGGCTGATCCAATCAGCCAATAAGATTGAGCTTGCATTCTATTGGCTGTTCCAATCAGCCAATAGAATGCAAGCTTAATTCTATTGGCTGATTGCATCAGCCAATAGGATTTTTCCTACCTTAATTCCGATTGGCTGATAGAATCTTATCAGCCAATTGGAATTCAAGGGACACCATCTTGGATGACATCATTTAAAGGAACCTTTTTTTTTATTTATTTTGGCAGCCACCAGTGGGTACTACAGCAGAGTGCTATTTGAGCATGGGAAATGTTATTACAAGGTGTAAAGTATTAGCATTTGAGAGGATTTCTGAGTGTGCACTAAACTACTATGCACAGTGTGAGACAGACTTATATATAACATTCCAGTTTACTGCCCCTTTATAAAAGGACTTTCCAGATGCAAGGAGGCATTTTATCTAAGATTTTTACATCTGCATAAAATGTTATACTCTCAGACTAAGATTGCTCAGTGTTTGAACTGAGACAGGTTAACTTAAAACTGTTCATTTATACTGCAGCTGACTTAATTTTGAAATACATGCCAAGAAGCCTAAATTCTGCATTTGACCAGATCTAATGGTATGAGTACCACAGCTTATGGTTCCACCAAGACCATATAGAGTACAGCATTTTCAAAATCCATAAGTACAGCTGACAGATGGGAACATTTGTATACTATATCTAAAGTGGTGCTCTTGGTTGGGGAAAAAACAACAAACATATGTCAACATTTTAAAAGTACTTTTCTTCACCTAGCCATCTACCCAGATCATTAAAGGGACAGTCTACCATAGAATTGTTATTGTTTTAAAATATAGATAATCCCTTTATTACCCATTCCCCAGTTTTGCATAACCAACACAGTTATATTAATATACTTTTTACCTCTGTGATTACCTTGTATCTAGGAACCTTCTTCCACCCCCCTGATCACATGACTGTGACTGTTTATTATCTATTGTCTTGCAGTTAGCATTGTGTTGGGCTAAATCTTAAATAACTTTCTGTGCCTGAACACAGTGTTATCTATATGGCCCACGTGTACTTTCTGTCTCTTTGTGTTGAAAAGTGATTTAAAAGCATGTGATAAGAGGCAGCCCTCAAAGGCTTAGAAATTAGCACATGAGCCTACCTATGTTTAGTTTAAACTAAGAATACCAAGAGAAAAAAGCAAATTTGATGATAAAAGTAAATTGGAAAGTTGATTAAAATTAAAAGTCCTATCTGAATAATGAAAGTTTAATTTATACTAGACTGTCCCTTTAATGTACAATTTTGAATTCACAGAATTATTGTTATCATGCATGTCACACACTGTTGATTTAGGGGATGCAAGGTGCATAAATGTTTCCTCCTGTGAGTGTTTCTGTGGGTGTCTGTGTTTATGTCTTTGTGCTTTGGTTTGTGTCTCTATGAGTGTGTATGTATTTTTCTTCTGTGGGTCTCTCTGTGAGGGTGGGTGTGTATGTCTTTGTGCATTTTCTGTGGATGTCTGTGAGGGTGTGTGCATATGTCTTTGAGCATTTCTATGGGTGTCTCTGTGAGGGTGTGTGTATATGTTTGTCTTTGTGTATTTTCTCTGGATGCCTCTGTGAGGGTGGGTGTGTATGTCTGTGTTTTCTGTGGATGTCTCTGTGAGGGTGTGTGTGTGTATGTATGTCCGTGTTTTCTGTGGATGTCTCTGTGAGGGTGTGTGTATGTCTTTGTGTGTTTTCTGTGGATGTCTTAGTGAGGGTGTGTGTATGTATGTCTTTCTGTGTTTTATGTGGTTGTCTCTCTGTGTGCTGAGTGTCTGTTTGGGTATCTGTGTCTGAGTGTGTTTCTTTGCGTGTCTGCTAGAGTGTCTATATGTGAATCCTTATGTGTGAGTGTGTGTTTGTGTTTCAGTGTATGAGTGTGTCTGTGTGTGTGTATGTTACTACCTTTACAACATTTCCAAGTTTAAATAGACACTTAAGAATAAAGTGCATATAAAGTTTTTAGTCACTTGGTCAAAAATTGCACATGTCAAAGGAGGGGGGGGCCTTATCAATGGTTAAGTCAGGGGCCCCAAAATTTCTATTGGCGGCCCTGCCCTCAGCACCTGGATGAAGAGGGCCCAACATTGAATCAAGAGGAGCCGGATTCCCTATCAATAGGGTTAGTTAGGGCTTTTTTGGGGTGTTTTTTAGTTTTAAGAATGGGGTTTTTGTTTTTTGTTTATTATTGTCTAGCAAAGGTTTTTTGAGTTAGTTTTTGTCATTTTGGGGGTGGGGGATACTTGTAATGTAGATGTATTTTGTATTTATAGTTTGTATTTATTTTTATTTTTTTTAAAAAAAGCTCAAATAACTTTAGAGCAATGCCCTGGAAAAAGGCAATTTTAAGGGTTATTGTAATTTATTTTAGTGTTAGGGTATAAGATTTTGGGGGCTTTTTTGGATGGGTTTTTTATTTTATGGGGAATGTGTTAGGTAGAACATTTTATTATTTTGAATACTGTACTTAGCCTTTTTTATTTTTGTAACTTAGGGCGGTTAGGTGTTAGTGTAGTTAAAGTTTGCATTGGAGGTGGCAGTTTAGGCCTTAATCTCCTAACCACCTCCCATACCTATATGTGGGTTGACTAGGTAATTATTGTTAGTATTTTGTAGGCCTTAATCTCCTAACCACCCCTCATACCTGTATGGGGGTTGTTTAGGTGATTATTGATGGCTACTATTTATTAGGCCTTAATCAACTAACCACCAATATACCTGCTTTGTTTGCCATGTGCTGCTGGCAGCCATTTTACTCACCTCTCTTGCTGACTTTGGTTCTGGGTGATGCTGCTCATTTCCTGCACTTCCTTTTATGGCCAGACTGGTGTACATCATCCATGTGAGACAGGATGCAGTCTCAGAATTGTGATGTCATCACTTATTATTTAAAGGGCCTTTGTTCAGTATGCTTTGCCCTTGCGTTGTCTCAGACCTGTTTGTGAGAGCTCCTGTGTATTACCTGGCTGTCTGACGTCCCTCCTGGTTCCTGATCCCTGGCTTGTTCCTGACTCTGCTGTTCTCCTTGTTCCTGATTCCGGCTCGTCTGACTACCAGCTTTGGTTTTGATTCCTGGCTTGTTATTTGACTTGTGGACTTTTTATTATTTTTTGTTATTAATAAAGGTGTGATTATTTTTCCACTTCTCGTCTCAGTCTGATTCCTGGCACCCTGACAAGGGGTTAATAGTGCATTTATTTTAAGTTTATATTCATGTCACAAAAGGCATTAGCATTACAATTGTTTTATTACATAACAGGCATGCAGTTATGTAATACTATAATTATAATGCAACTGTCTTTTATAACATACATATCTATTTTTGTTTTTGTTTTTAAAGGCTTTATTGAGGTTTCAAAGAACATTACAATAAAGAAAGCACTGACATTGTACATTTCGAAAATCATCATTAACCAGTTAGGATAACAGTAATATGAGGGATATTCCGTTCATACCCCCAACATTAAAATTGTCTTTGGTGCAGTAAATTTCCCAAACCAGATCTTAAATCCATTCAGTACAATCAACATAATAAGTAACTCAAACTTGGGAATTATCCCCATGTAATATTATATAGCTGCTTAAATCTAAAGTCCTTCGCTGTATCAATTGCATTTTGACTGACAATAGGTAACTCAAACTTGGGCATGAACCCCAAGTAATGTTATACAGCTGCTTAAGATTAAAGTCCTTCGCTGTATCACTTGCATTTCAACTAATAACCATTTGTTATATCATGTAAATATTTAAGAACGTCTATATTGAACACTTCCACATAAAGGGTGGAAGAGACAGAGGAGAGGTCTATAGTAAAGAAAGGGAGAAGGAAAGATGTTAGATCATATTAAGAAGGGGGGGGGAGAAAAAAGAAAGGGGGGGTGGGGAATTGGGCCATGAAGTGGTGGACACAGTGCCTGATAGCAGGAATCATGTGGTCGATATATCAGCTAATATTCCTGATTTTCCCAGATAATTCATTGTATTAGCTTTCCAGAGGTTAAGCATCTACTCATGTTTTTCTATACTATCATCTCTCATGTAGCGAAATCTTTCCAGTAGCAAAAGTCTGTCTGTTTGGTGTATCCATTCAGTTTGTGTGGGGATACTAATGATTTCATAAATATCTATTTTAAAAATATATTTATATTTAAAATAATAAACGCATCAAGCAAGAATATCTACATTTTAATTTATATATCCAATACTCAAACTAATATGCATTATACATGACCATGCATTTTATTTCAAAGATTGTAGATATAATGTAGTCAGGCCTTGCATTGATATTCAATATTTAAACAGTTATGCATGTATATTGCATAATGGTTTAAGCATTGCATTTACATTAAATTGTATTTTTGTTAGCTTGTGTTTAATAGTGATAACCGGATTTGAACTGTCCCCCATTCTCCCAGAAGTTAGCACCCCCAAACAAGTGATATCTCCAGGTGCATCATCAAATTGTCAACAACATACTAAAAAGACCAACTTGAGCCCTTGCACCCTACTTGATCGACACCCCTTAGTGATCAGATCCATTTTGTTATCGTTAAGGACCAGGGCTGTTTTTACATTTCTGCGGTGTTTGTGTTTAGCTGTGTATATTCCTCTTACTCATTTACTGTACCCACACATATTATATATCGTTTTTCTCGCAAATTAAATGGACTTTCTAAAGATACCATTATTTTCATCATTTCATATAATTCACTATAAATTTTTTTTATAAAATATGATGAAATAAATGAAAAAATCTAATTCTTTCTAACTTTCGCCCCCAAAATCTGTTACACATCTACAACTACCAAAAAACACCCATGCTAAAAAGTTTCTAAATTTTGTCCTGAGTTTAGAAATACCCAATGTTTACCCCCTTAACAGACCGGGCATTTCAGACTAAAACTTCCCCAAAAGACCAGAGTATTTTTTTTACCATTTTTGCTATCACCCCATTTAAACAGAAATAGAGCCTTTTTTATATTTACCTATCAAAACTATATATAATTTTTTTATATTTAACAGCTCTCTTCCCTCCCCCACCCCCAAATGCTCACCGCCATATGCTCACCCCCATCTTAAATATGGCAGAAAGTCTGCAGTATGAAAATAAAAGGCTTTTTTTTAAATATATTTTTTTATATATTTTCTGCAGTGTAGGTTCCCCCTTTACCCCCCAACCTCCCTGATCCCCCCAAACAGCTCTGTAACCCTCCCTCCTCTACCTGTTAGCCTGCCACTACCCAGTTTGCTATACTTTTTACTTCATTTTATTTATTTTTTTTTAAAAAAAGCAAAAAAAACATTTTTTTCTATAGTGTAGCTGCCCCCCCTCATAGATCGCTTTCCCACCCTTTCCACCATAGGAGCCCCCTCTCCCTCCTTCCTTCTCACTGACGCTCTAATTTTTTTTTCTGTAGCGTAGCGGTCCCACCCCCTCCCGCAATGGACCGCCCACCCACCTCCCTCCTAACCCTCCCACACCACAAACGATCGGCACCACCGCTGCCAATGCAGAAAGGGCCACAGAGTGGCCCTGTCTGCATCAGTTACTCACCGGCAGGGATTGCACAATGCCTCAAAATCGAGGTATCGCTGCAATACCCTTAGAGCTGCAATGCCCTTAGAGCTGCTGGAAGCGATCGCTTCCAGCAGCCCGTTTTTTACTGAGGAAGTGTTAGGTTTGTCCGCGGTCATTAAGGGACATTTTTTGTAGGACGCCCCTTGCATGTCCTAGGTCGTTAAGGGGTTAAGAAGAGGCGGACCAGGGCTCAATTCCGGTCTGGTGCTGAGTTCAAGGAGCCTGGCGAGGTTTTGCCGGACCTCCAGCAGTTGGCCGGCATTTTAGCTCTGACACATTATTTAAACATTGATGATAATTTTAGCGACATAGCTTCATAGTTATAAAAAGGAGGTTTATTATAGCGAGTTATTATTTTGACAGTAGGCAGTTAGCTGGGCGATCCAGGGGAGTGTAGGTTAGAAATTACTTAAGTGTAGGTGGTATTAAGAACTTATCTCGGTGTTCCGGGGATGTGTAGACTAGTTGTGATGTTGGGGTAGGTGGTTATTAATGTATCTAGATTTTTTAATTTATACTAAATATAATTCTATGGTAAATTATCTGGAAACCACAGAATTTTCCAGGGATAAAATCTGTAAGCGATGTCACCACAAGGGGAAGTTAGCTCGGCAGTGCAACGGAACTGTAGGTCAGCTGTGATGTAGGTGTAGGCGTTAGGTGGAAGGTAGAGAGGCGGAGCAGGGGGAGTGTAGGTTAGGTATGACATAGTTATAGGAATTCAGGGGGAGTAAGCGAAGGGTGCTAGTGGGAGTAGCCTGAACTTCAAATAGGGCCCCCCCATGTAGCAAAATTTCGAGATTGTTCAGAAATGCCCCTTTTTTTTTGAATATTTCAACAGACTATCGGCTCCGATACCATCAAAGCAGTTTACCGATGGTCTGTCGATGGTTTGAATATTGGGGCCTAAGACAGAAGCTGAATGTCTACTAGGCAGGAGGCTAAGTGAGGTTCTACTTTTCGCTTGTGCAGATCATCTGGACCCCAAGTGGGGTGGGGCAGTTTAAGTTTGGAATTTTCGTTGCTTTTTTTAATTGAAAACGTAAACTTTGACACTAACATTTTTTGCCAATTAATTTCCTTATTTTTTCTTACCTGCATTGTGCACCCTCACGTCTTGCCATAGTCAAGTCCCTGCGACCACTCCATGCAGGTGAGACATGTGCCTCCCTCCTGACTAGTTCACCTTTCAGGCTGAGCACACAGTGTGTATCAAACTACCTGATGGCTGAGGCACATAGCTCATACAACTGAAACACTATACAAGTGACACCAAGGACACTAGGAACCAGCAGCAGGTTGCTGAGAATAGGATCTACTGCCCTAGAAGTGGTATCTGCTTATTGTTTGTGTCCCAGGGGACTTAGCCAAACAGAAATGCTCCATGTAATACTTTATGGTAACTGATGTCAATCTCCCCTCTGATCTCAGATCCCTGTGCCAATACCACATTACTTTGCACATCTATAACCCCCACTCTGCAACTATATTATAGAGGCACTTGTTAACCCCTAAACACACAGACATACCCTGTATCTCACATGTCCTTATGAGTTTTCAGCCCTGTAATAGCAAGGGTCTCGGTGACAGTGGCAAGACGGAGTTATTACTGCCTGCATCACTGCCGGAGGCATTTAAAAACAGTGTGGTGTTGCTGATGTCAGGGAGACCCCTACTATTTAACCCCATAGTGTAAAACCAAAAGCCAATGCTGTTGACCAGAGCTTCCCTCCCGCTCCCTGTGTGATAAACATTTGGCCGTATTCTTTAAAAAGTGGGAAACGTTTATAAGATCTCTGCCCTTAGTACACCAAAAAAAACTGGTTAAACCATTTAGAGAATCTGAGTTTGTTTTGATAAATATTCTGGCGGGCCATTTCCCTGGAGACTGTGCAACGGGTGTCGATTGAGGCGCTGGTGGGGGGTGAGGAGTGGGGAGAGAAGAACCCCCTTCCTTTTTTTTTGGGGGGTGGGATTAAAATCGTAAAAGGAAAGTAAAGGGGGGAATTCGATTTGTAAGATATTACACACGCTTCTGTAGCTGATTACATATATGGTTGTCCTGTAATTTTTACAGGACACGTATTGATATTTACTTATTACTGTCACCTATTGATATTATTCAAATTTTGCATATAATATTTTATCGATTGTAATGCACTGTATCACATTTGTATTTTGTCGTTTATAAATTGTTAACTTTTCTCCTTTTTGCTATAAAATAAAAAAATTAAAAAAAAAAAACAGTGTGGTCTCGCTGCTGTCAGGGAGACCCATACTATTTAACCCCTTAGTGTAAAATCAAAAGCCAATGCTGTTGTTAAGGGGTTAAGCTAATGTATTAGTGATATAAATTTCAAATGAGTGTGGCCCCCTAGTGACCAGAGCTTCCCTCCCACTCCCTGTGCACCCTACATTGCTCCAGGTCTGAGGCACAAAGACTTCATGGAATCCTGTAACAAGTTGGAGCATACTAAGCTAAGCACTGCACTTCCAAGACTTTTTGTCCAAGTACAAACAGCCCCAGTGACAACTTTACGGTGGCCTCTAAGGACAACCCAAAACTTGTGTGGAGCAGTGACCTGACCATCCAATTTTCAGCCAGGAGCGCATGGTGTGATACTGAGCTATGGCTAACCACGGATACCTACACACATGCATATATAGAAGGATACAGAGTACACAATACACACATAGGGGTCAATTGATTAAAGTGAGGACGGACATGATATGATGAAAAAATAAGTCCAAGAAAGCGCCACTTGGGGTGAATAAAAAACACGATTTATTAGGATTTATTAAAAAAGTCTTACATGTTTCGGCAAGGTATAGCCGTAATCATAGACTATGATTACGGCTATACCTTGCTGAAACATGTAAGACTTTTTCGTCTCTCCCCCTACCCTTGATGTTACCTCCATGTGTCTTTTAAAGGATTTGGATTCCTAATAAATCGTGTTTCTTATTCACCCCAAGTGGCGCTTTCTTGGACTTATTTTTTCTGTGTACCGAGGAGGGAGAGGAGCCCTTCTGCCCTGTTGTTATTGCCCTAGAACACCTCCGTCTGTTACTCATTTAGCTACATTGAACGACAACGACTCCACGGTCATTATTAGTCCTAAGACATCCAGTAAGCTTTACAAATATTTTGAGGTACCTTCTTTGAAAGACTTTTTACCAGAGCGAGCTTCTGAGATCATTACTAAGGAGTGGGAGAGACCGGGTATCCCTTTTTCTCCATTTAAAAAGATAGCTGCCTTGACCAGCTTCACCATCTACCCAGTGTGGACATCACTACCTCTAAATGAGACTTGATCTTATAGACACTGAGGAATAATAACCAAAATGTATCCATAGGCAATATCCTTATATCCTATAGATCCCCAGATAGGGGTATATTTTCCACCTTATCTGGCTACTATTTTGTCATATATAGCACATAGCAATTAGATATCTATAATAGACTATTACGTTTTATGTACATATCAATGTCAATTATAGCTGGTATAGCTCCATTAGCCTGAATAGCTTAATTATCTGATTTTATTCTTGCACCTGCTGGGTATCCCGTGCTTGCTGTACCAGAGGCAGCTTACCGGAATCCTGCTGTACCCACTGCACCTACCTAGTATTCTGTGAAAGCATCACGCTGAGTCTCCTGTGCTTACTGTACCAGTGGCAGCTTACTTGAATCCTGTTACTGCGTCATCCATCTGGTATCCTGTGCCAGCCTGACCACCTTTACCTGCTGGATATTGTTCCTGCTTTTCCCCTTGGTACCTAGTTGCTGGACTGATCTCACAGTGCCTGACCTTTAGCCTGTTCCTGGACTCTGCTCTTGTTTTACCCTTAGTTTTTGTTTCTCTTGCTTTATTAAAACTTTAAAATAAATGTTTGTGTCCTGTATTTTTATTCCTGCATATGAGTTCTACTCACACTAACAGACCAGTGTCAGGGCACCCTGGCTGATTAAGTTAAAGGGGACAAAATTCAAAATGTAATTTTCATATTCAGATACATGTGATTTTAAATTACTTTACTTTTATTATCAAAGTTACTTCCATTGTTGTAAAGCTTAACTAAATAGGCTCAACAGCAGCAGTGCACTACCAGGAGCTAGCTGGCGGTTGGTTGCACATATGCCTCTTGTCTTTGGCTTACCAGATGTGTTCAGCTATGTGAGCAATTGATGCTGCAATCATGAGACCTAAAACTTCCATGCACATAGCCACTGAAGGGAATGAGTGAGACTGAAGGTTTAGACAGGCAGAAACCAATCTCAATTGTCACTTTTCTGTTAGGGATATAGTCATGGACACTGAATCCATCTTGAAACCTAAAAAGGTGACCTTTGAGGAATCAAACTCTTTGGTAAATTGATCCTCCAACCATGTTTTCAAAGGAACAGTTTATTCATGTGAGATTCTGCTAAAGGAAAAGGATTGAGCTAGTACCAAGATATTGTCCAAATAAACCACCACAAATACCCTGCACTGATTACAGATAGGACGACACCTAGAACCTTTGAAAATATTCTTGGAGCTGTTGCTAGGCCAAATTGGAGAGAAACAAACTGGTAATGCTTTTCCAGAAAAGAGAACCTCAAACTGATAATGATCTGGGAGGATAGTGATGTTAAGTTAAAGATACTGTTAATCTATTTTTGACATAGTGACTTGCTGAACAAAAGGCAGAATAGTCCGATTAGTTTCCACTTTAAACAAGTTTGTAAGAATTCCAGCTTTCAGAGTTTTCAGATCCAGAATTGGTCTGAAAGAATATTTCTTTTTCAACAAATTTTGGACAGATTCTAAAAGTTTTTATCTGCCCCCCAGCAGAAGAATTGGATTGGGGCTGCACCTTCATTAGGTCTTAAGGATGGATTTTGTTATATATATTGTTTTAACCTAATCCAATTAGGTCTCCAGGCTGAGCCTGGGGTTTTAAGGGGGGGCGCAGTTTTCTGTTCCGTTTTGACAAAAGGAGCAAAAATGGTTGGGAACCTTAAATTTCCCCTTAGAGTTTTGTATTGAGGAAGCAACACTCCCTTACTTCCAGTAATATAAATATAATTCAGTTGAGATTCAAATAGATACTTTCTTTGAATAGAAAGATTGTAATCTGATCTTTGTTACCATATCAGCATTCCACGATTTAAGCCATAAAGCTCTTCTAGTAAAATTAGCTAAATACAGTTTTAATGTTTATTTTTATTATATCAAACACTGCATGACAAATAAGATTATTTGCATGTTGAAGTAAATTCAGAATGTTAGAACATATATGGTCAGAAGATAATTTCTGAGCAAGACTGGATAATCAGAAAGAGGCAGCAGCTGCCAGCTACATCAGCAATATAGATATGGCTGGTCTAAATATCGCCAGTATGTAAATATGCCCTTTGATAAGATTCAAAGTTTTCTATCTAAAGGGTCTTCAAAAGAAGTACTATCTTCTAAAGGAATACTAGTACGTTTAGCTAGAGTGGAAATGGCACCATCAACTTTGGGCACTGTTTCCCATAGTTCTAAATTAGCATTAGAAACGGTATAATTTTTAAACCTTTAAGGGTTAAGAGGTACCAAGGTTTAGACCATTCTTTAGCAGCCATATCAAAGATAGTGTCAGGAATGGGGAAAATCTTGGAGATTGACAACTGTTTTATACACAACTTAAATGATTACAGTTTTTATCATCAGAAGGTTCAACTTCCTCAATCCCTAAAGTGACTAAAACTCCCTTCAAAAGAGAACAGATGTGCTGTTAAAAAAGGAGGAATTATCAGGTTCTGTTTCTGATGAAGGATCCTCAGAATAAGAAGAAACCAGTTGCTGGTTTACGCCATCTGCATCCATCTGTAAATAGTAGGTGCATTTGTACATATAGAAAAGAAAATGTATGCTTACCTGATAAATTTGTTTCTTTTTAGACATGATGAGTCCATGGATTTCACCTCCTGATCAGCAGGAGGAGGCAAAGAGCACCACAGCAGAGCTGCTATGTATAGCACCTCCCTTCCCTCCCACTCCAGTCATTTGACCGAATTTAGGAAGAGAAAGGAAAAGCCAAGGTGCAGAGGTGTCTGAAGTTCATAATAACCCACAACCTGTCTCAAAGAACAGGACGGGCCGTGGACTCATTGTGTCTAAAAAGAAACAAGTTTATCAGTTAAGTATACATTTTCTTTTCTTTTTAAAGACAAGTCAACAGATTTCATCCTTACTTGTGGGATACAATACCAAAGCTAGAGTACACGGATGATAAGGGAGGGACAAGACAGGGAATCTAAATGGAAGGCACCACTGCTTGAAGAACCTTTCTCCCAAAAACACCCTCAGCCGAGGCAAAAGTATCAAATTTTAAAATTTATTAAAAGTGTGAAGAGAAGACCGAGTTGCAGCCTTGCAAATCTGTTCTATAGAAGCTTCATTTTTGAATGCCCATGAGGAAGCAACAGCCCTAGTGGAATGAGCCGTAACTGTCAGGAGGCTGCTGTCCAGCAGTTTCATATGCAAAACGGATGACACTCTTCAGCCAAAAGGAAAATGAAGTAGCTGTAGCTTTCTGTCCCTTACGTTTTCCAGAGAAAACGACAAACAAAAGTAGACGACTGACGAAAGTCTTTAGTCTCTTGTAAATAAAATTTCGCACCACGTCCAAATTGTGCAACAGACGTTCCTTTTGAAAAGGATTAGGACACAAGGAAGGAACAACAATCTCCTGATTAATGTTAATGTGTCAAATAACCTTAGGAAGAAACCCTAGTTTAGTATGTAAAACTACCTTATCTGAATGAAAAATAAGGTAAGGCGAATTGTATCGCAATGCCGAAAGCTCAGACACGTAATATCTAAGGAATGCATAGGTTCAAACGAAGCCCCTTGAAGAACTTTAAGAACTAAATTAAGACTCCATGGAGGAGTAACTGGTTTGAACACAGGCCTGATCCTGACCAAAGCCTGACAAAAGGATTTAACATCTGGGACATCCACCAGACAATTGTGTAACAAATTAGATAAGGCAGAGATCTGACCCTTTAGGGAACTTGCTGATGAACCCTTCTCCAATCCTCCTTGGAAAAAGGACAAAATTCTTGGAATCCTAACTCTACTGCATGAGTAGCCCTTGGATTCACACCAATAAAGATATTTATGCCATATCTTATGGTAAATCTTTCTTTTCACAGATTTACGAGCCTGGATCATTGTCTCTGACTGAATCAGAAAACCCTAGCTTGGATAGAATTAAGCATTCAATCTGCAAGCAGTCCGCTTCAGAGAAACTAAATTTGGGTGAAGAAAGGGCCCTTGAATTAGGTCCTTCCTCAACTGAAGTCTCCAAGGTGGCAGGGATGACATGTCCACCAGATCTGCATACCAAATCCTAGGCCACGCAGGAGCAATGAGGATCACTGATGCCCTCTCCTGTTTGATTCAAGCAATGACTCGAGGAAGAAGCACAAACTGAGGAAATAGGTATGCAAGATTGAAGGACCAAGGAACCGCCAGAGCATCTATCAGTTCTGCCTGGGGATCCCTGGACCTCGACCCGTATCTTGGAAGCTTGGCATTCTGACGAGATGCCATGAGATCCAACTCCGGCCGACCCCATTTGAGAATCAGGTTGGGTAACACTTCCGGATGGAGTTCCCACTCTCCCGGATGCAAAGTCTGCCTGCTCAGAAAGTCCGCCTCCCAGTTGTCCACCCCTGGGATATGGATCGCTGACATGACAAGAATGGGCCTCCGCCCACCGGATTATCTTGGCTACCTCGGTCATCGCTAAGGAACTCATCGTTCCTCCTTGATTGATGTAGGCCACTGTCGTTAAGTTGTCCGTCTGGAATCTGATGAACTGGGCCAAAGCCAACTGAGGCCAGGCCAGAAGAGCATTGAAAATCGCTCTCAGTTCCAGGATGTTTATAGGAAGAACAGATTCCTGCCGGAGTCCACACTCCCTGTATGTATGTATTGGGTACTTGTAAAGCACAGCTAATCACCCGTAAGGGTCTCAAGGTGCTGCTCATTTTATCGACCTCAGAAGGATGAAAGGCTGAGTGGACCTCGCCGTGGATCGAACCTGCAACTCTTGGGTTGCTACAGAGATCAACCACAGTGCCTTAGCATGCTGAGCTATCTGTCCGACTCCCTGAGCTTTTAGAGGACCCCAGACAGCCCCCCACCCTAGAAGGCTGGCATCTGTTGTCACAATCACCCAGGATGGTCTGCGAAAGCATGTTCCCTGGGAGAGATGATCCAGAGACAACCACCATTGAAGAGAATCCCTTGTCTCCTGCTCCAGGGTTATTCGAGGAGACAAGTCTGCATAATCTCCATTCCACAGCCTAAGCATGTTTAACTGCAGAGGTCTGAGGTGAAACCGAGCAAACGGGATGATGTCCATTGCCGCCACCATCAATCCGATTACTTCCATGCACTGGGCCACTGACGGCCGAGGATTGGACTGAAGGGTTTGACAGGTATCTAGAATCTTTAATTTCCTGTCCTGTCAGAAAAATCCTCATGGATATAGAATCAATTAGTTACCAAGAAAGTCGCCCTTGCTTTCGGGATTAAAGAACTCTTTTCCAGATTTACTTTCCACCCGTGAGTCCTCAGGAAGGACAGTACAATGTCGGTATGGGACCCTGCTTGTTGACAATATGGCACCTGAATCAGAATATCATCCAGATAAGGCATCACCGCAATGCCCCATGGTCAAGGTATGCATCCTTCAAATCCACTGTCATAAATTGACCCTCCTGGATCAATGGAAGAATGGTCCAAATAGTTTCCATCTTGAATGATGGAACTGAGAAACTTGTTTAGACTCTTGAGATCTAATATAGGTCTGAAGGTTCCCTCTTTTTTGGGAACTACAGATTTGAATAAAACCCCTGCCCCTGTGCTAGAATGGGAACAATTACTCCCAGGGAGGAGAAGTCTCTTACACAATGTAAGAATGCCTCTATCTGGTTTGCAGATAATCTTGAAAGAAGAAATCTTCCTCTGGGAGGAAAATTCTTGTACTCCAGTTTGTATCCCTGGGACACTTTCTATAGCCCAGGGATCCTGAATGTCTCGCACCCAAGCCTGAACGAAGAAAGAAAGTCTGCCCCCCACCAGATCCAGTCCCGGATCGGAGGCATGCCCTTCATGCTGTTTTTGAGTCAGCAGCAGGCTTCTTGGACTGCTTACCCTTGTTCCAAGGCTGGTTGGGTCTCCAAATAGGCTTAGATTGCGAATAGTTTCCTTCTTGTTTAGAGGAGGAAGAGAAAGAATTTACCTTGAAATTACGAAAAGAGCAAAAATTACTTTGTCGTCCTTTTTGTTTATTTCTCTTATCCTAAGGAAGGGGATGACCCATACCTCCCGAGATAATTTCCTTCAGGCCAGGTCCAAACAAGGTCTTTCCTTTGTAAGGAATAGCTAGAAGCTTAGACTTGGATGACACGTCCGCAGACCAAGGTTTTAACCATAAAGCTCTGCGGGCTAGAATAGAAAACCCTGAACTTTTAGCTGCTAATTTAGTAATTTGCAGAGAAGCATCTGTAATAAAGGCATTAGCCAACTTCAGAGCTTTAATCCTATCTTGTATTTCCTCTAAAGTGGTTTCAGTTCTGAGACTCAGGCAGAGCATTAAACCAAGAAGCTGATGCACTAGTGACCGTAGCAATGCACGAAGCCGGCTGCAATAGCAGACCCTGGTGAACAAATCTTTTTAAGTAGACCCTCCAACTTCTTGTCCATGTGATCTTTAAAAGCACAACTATCCTCAATGGGAATAGTAGTTTGCTTGGCTAGAGTGGAAATAGCTCCTTCCACCTTAGGCGCTGTCTGCCAAGTTTCCCTGACAGCGTCCGCTATAGGAAACATTTTCTTGAAAATAGATGGAGAAAAGGTAATACCTGGTCTCTCCCATTCCTTGGAAATAATCTCCGAAGTCCGCTTCGGTACTGGAAAAACTGAGTAAGAGGGAACTTCAAAATATCTGTCCAATTTGCTTGACTTCGCAGGAGCGACTACTACTGTAGAATCACAGTCATCTAAAGTAACTAAAACCTCCCTGAGCAACAGACGGAGGTGTAATAGTTTGAACCTGAAAGAAACAACCTCTGAATCAGTCAAAGGTATTGAACCTTCTGAGCCTTAAATTTCACTTTACCTCTTCCTATCACTAACGTAGCAAAGAGAATGACTGGAGTGGGAGGGAGGGAAGGGAGGAGCTATATATAGCAGCTTTGCTGTGGTGGTCTTTGCCTCCTGCTGACCAGGAGGTAAAATCCCACAAGGATGAAATCCGTGGACTCGTGTCTTTAAAAAAAACATTAGATTGATTGGTATTAGATAAACAAACATGAGCCACATAAATGAGCTGAAGCTACTTCAGTTTTGTTATAAGCACAATTAGCTTTGGTAGAAAGGTGTTCAGTAGGCTCAGTTCCTATTAACTTCAGGGACAAAATGGTGCTGCTCCATTATTCCCTTAAAAAAAAAAAAAAAAGCTTTGAGAAATGGAAACAGTGCCTATTAAAAATAGTTTGCAATCACCAAATCTATACAAATAAAAAGGCTGTTCACAAAAAACAGAATTTATGCTTACCTGATAAATTACTTATTCCAACGGTGTGTCCGGTCCACGGCGTCATCCTTACTTGTGGGAATATCTCTTCCCCAACAGGAAATGGCAAAGAGTCCCAGCAAAGCTGGCCATATAGTCCCTCCTAGGCTCCGCCCACCCCAGTCATTCGACCGACTGACAGGAGGAAAAATATAGGAGAAACCATATGGTACCGTGGTGACTAGTTAGAGAAAATAATTAATCAGACCTGATTAAAAAACCAGGGCGGGCCGTGGACCGGACACACCGTTGGAGAAAGTAATTTATCAGGTAAGCATAAATTCTGTTTTCTCCAACATTGGTGTGTCCGGTCCACGGCGTCATCCTTACTTGTGGGAACCAATACCAAAGCTTTAGGACACGGATGAAGGGAGGGAGCAAATCAGGTTACCTAAACGGAAGGCACCACTGCTTGCAAAACCTTTCTCCCAAAAATAGCCTCCGAAGAAGCAAAAGTATCAAATTTGTAAAATTTGGCAAAAGTGTGCAGTGAAGACCAAGTCGCTGCCTTACATATCTGGTCAACAGAAGCCTCGTTCTTGAAGGCCCATGTGGAAGCCACAGCCCTAGTGGAGTGAGCTGTGATTCTTTCAGGAGGCTGCCGTCCGGCAGTCTCATAAGCCAATCGGATGATGCTTTTAAGCCAAAAGGAAAGAGGTAGAAGTCGCTTTTTGACCTCTCCTTTTACCAGAATAGACAACAAACAAAGAAGATGTTTGTCTAAAATCTTTTGTAGCCTCTAAATAGAATTTTAGAGCACGGACTACGTCCAAATTGTGTAACAAACGTTCCTTCTTTAAAACTGGATTCGGACAAAGAAGGTACAACTATCTCCTGGTTAATATTCTTGTTAGAAACAACCTTTGGAAGAAAACCAGGTTTAGTACGCAAAACCACCTTATCTGCATGGAACACCAGATAAGGCGGAGAACACTGCAAAGCAGATAACTCTGAAACTCTTCTAGCAGAAGAAATAGCAACCAAAAACAGAACTTTCCAAGATAGTAACTTAATATCTATGGAATGTAAAGGTTCAAACGGAACCCCTTGAAGAACTGAAAGAACTAAATTTAGACTCCAGGGAGGAGTCAAAGGTCTGTAAACAGGCTTGATCCTAACCAGAGCATGAATAAATGCTTGAACATCTGGCACAGCTGCCAGTCTTTTGTGTAGTAAGACAGATAAAGCAGAGATCTGTCCCTTTAGAGAACTTGCAGATAATCCTTTCTCCAAACCTTCTTGTAGAAAGGAGAGAATCTTAGGAATTTTTATCTTATTCCATGGGAATCCTTTGGATTCACACCAACAGATATATCATTTCCATATTTTATGGTAAATCTTTCTAGTTACTGGTTTTCTGGCCTGAACCAGAGTATCTATCACAGAATCTGAAAACCCACGCTTTGATAGAATCAAGCGTTCAATCTCCAAGCCATCAGCTGGAGGGAGACCAGATTTGGATGTTCGAATGGACCCTGAACAAGAAGGTCCTGTCTCAAAGGTAGCTTCCATGGTGGAACCAATGACATTCACCAGGTCTGCATACCAAGTCCTGCGTGGCCATGCAGGAGCTATCAAGATCACCGAGGCCCTCTCCTGTTTGATCCTGGCTACCAGCCTGGGAATGAGAGGAAACGGTGGAAATACATAAGCTAGGCTGAAGGTCCAAGGTGCTACTAGTGCATCTACTAGAGTCGCCTTGGGATCCCTGGATCTGGACCCGTAGCAAGGAACCTTGAAGTTCTGACGAGACGCCATCAGATCCATGTCTGGAATGCCCCATAATTGAGTTAGTTGGGTAAAAATCTCCGGATGGAGTTCCCACTCCCCCGGATGGAATGTCTGACGACTCAGATAATCCGCTTCCCAGTTTTCCACACCTGGGATGTGGATCGCAGATAGGTGGCAGGAGTGATCCTCCGCCCATTGTATTATTTTGGTCACTTCTTTCATCGCCAGGGAACTCCTTGTTCCCCCCTGATGATTGATATACGCAACGGTCGTCATGTTGTCTGATTGGAATCTTATGAATCTGGCCTTTGCTAGCTGAGGCCAAGCCCTGAGAGCATTGAAGATCGCTCTTAGTTCCAGAATGTTTATCGGGAGAAGAGACTCTTCCCGAGACCATAGTCCCTGAGTTTTCAGGGATTCCCAGACCACGCCCCAGCCCACTAGACTGGCGTCGGTCGTGACAATGACCCACTCTGGTCTGCGGAAGCTCATTCCCTGGGATAGATGGTCCAGGGTCAGCCACCAATGGAGTGAATCTCTGGTCTTCTGATCTACTTGAATCATTGGAGACAAGTCTGTATAGTCCCCATTCCACTGTTTGAGCATGCACAGTTGTAATGGTCTTATATGAATTTGTGCAAAAGGAACTATGTCCATTGCTGCAACCATCAACCCTACTACTTCCATGCACTGCGCTATGGAAGGACGTGGAACAGAATGAAGAACTTGACAAGTGCTTAGAAGTTTTGACTTTCTGACCTCTGTCAGAAAAATCCTCATTTCTAAGGAATCTATTATTGTTCCCAAGAAGGGAACTCTTGTTGACGGAGACAGAGAACTTTTTTCTATGTTCACCTTCCATCCGTGTGATCTGAGAAAGGCCAGAACGATGTCTGTATAAGCCTTTGCTTGTGACAGGGACGACGCTTGTATTAGAATGTTGTCCAAGTATGGTACTACTGCAATGCCCCTCGGTCTTAGAACCGCTAGAAGGGACCCGAGTACCTTTGTGAAAATCCTTGGAGCAGTGGCTAACCCGAATGGGAGGGCCACAAACTGGTAATGTTTGTCCAGAAAGGTGAACCTTAGGAACTGATGTTCCTTGTGGATAGGAATATGTAGGTACGCATCCTTTAGATCCACGGTAGTCATAAATTGACCTTCCTGGATAGTGGGTAGAATCGTTCGAATGGTTTCCATCTTGAACGATGGTACCCTGAGAAATTTGTTTAGGATCTTCAAATCCAAAATTGGTCTGAAGGTTCCCTCTTTTTTGGGAACTACGAACAGATTTGAATAAAATCCCATTCCTTGTTCCTCTATTGGAACTGGGTGTATCACTCCCATCTTTAACAGGTCTTCTACACAATGTAAGAATGCCTGTCTCTTTATTTGGTTTAAGGATAAGTGAGACATGTGGAACCTTCCCCTTGGGGGTAGTTCCCTGAATTCCAGAAGATAACCCTGAAAAACTATTTCTAGTGCCCAGGGATCCTGAACATCTCTTGCCCAAGCTTGAGCAAAGAGAGAGTCTGCCCCCTACTAGATCCGGTCCCGGATCGGGGGCTACTCCTTCATGCTGTTTTGTTAGCAGCAGCAGGCTTCTTGGCTTGCTTACCCTTGTTCCAGCCTTGCATAGGTTTCCAGGCTGGTTTGGGCTGTGACGCATTACCCTCTTGCTTAGAGGATGCAGAATTAGAGGTCGGTCCGTTCCTGAAATTGCGAAAGGAACGAAAATTAGACTTATTCTTAGCCTAGAAAGGCCTATCTTGTGGAAGGGCGTGGCCCTTTCCCCCAGTGATGTCTGAGATAATCTCTTTCAATTCTGGTCCAAATAGAGTTTTACCTTTGAAAGGGATGTTAAGCAATTTTGTCTTGGATGATACATCCACTGACCAAGACTTTAGCCAAAGCGCTCTGCGCGCCACAATTGCAAACCCTGAATTTTTCGCCGCTAATCTAGCTAATTGCAAAGCGGCATCTAAAATAAAAGAGTTAGCCAACTTAAGTGCATGAACTCTGTCCATAACCTCCTCATATGGAGTCTCTCTACTGAGCGACTTTTCTAGTTCCTCGAACCAGAACCACGCTGCTGTAGTGACAGGAACAATGCACGAAATGGGTTGTAGAAGGTAACCTTGCTGTACAAAAATCTTTTTAAGCAAACCCTCCAATTTTTTATCCATAGGATCTTTGAAAGCACAACTATCCTCGATAGGAATAGTAGTGCGCTTGTTTAGAGTAGAAACTGCCCCCTCGACCTTAGGGACTGTCTGCCATAAGTCCTTTCTGGGGTCGACCATAGGAAATAATTTCTTAAATATAGGGGGGGAACAAAAGGTCTGCCAGGCTTCTCCCACTCCTTATTCACTATGTCCGCCACCCGCTTGGGTATAGGAAAAGCGTCGGGGTGCACCGGAACCTCTAGAAACTTGTCCATCTTGCATAATTTCTCTGGAATGACCAAGTTGTCACAATCATCCAGAGTAGATAATACCTCCTTAAGCAGTGCGCGGAGATGTTCTAATTTAAATTTAAATGTCACAACATCAGGTTCAGCTTGTTGAGAAATTTTTCCTGAATCTGAAATTTCCCCATCTGATAAACCCTCCCTCATGGCCACTTCAGATTGGTGTGAGGGTATGACAGAACAATTATCATCAGCGCCCTCCTGCTCTTCAGTGTTTAAAACAGAGCAATCGCGCTTTCTCTGATATGCAGGCATTTTGGATAAAATATTTGCTATGGAGTTATCCATTACAGCCGTCAATTGTTGCATGGTAATAAGCATTGGCGCGCTAGATGTACTAGGGGCCTCCTGCGTGGGCAAAACTGGTGTAGACACAGTAGGAGATGATGTAGTATGTCTACTCCCCTCATCTGAGGAATCATCTTGGGCAATTTCATTATCTGTGGCAGTACTGTCCTTACTTTGTTTGGACGCTATGGCACAATTATCACACAAATTTAAATGGGGAGATACATTGGCTTTCATACATATAGAACATAGCTTATCCGAAGGCACAGACATGTTAAACAGGCTCAAACTTGTCAATAAAGCACAAAAACCGTTTTAAAACAAAACCGTTACTGTCTCTTTAAATTTTAAACAGAAACACTTTATTACTGAATATGTGAAAAAGTATGAAGGAATTGTTCAAAAATTACCAAAATTTCACCACAGTGTCTTAAAGCATTAAGAGTATTGCACACCAAATTTCAGAGCTTTAACCCTTAAAATAACGGAACCGGAGCCGTTTACAAATTTAACCCCTATACAGTCGCAGCTACAGCTTTTGCTGTGACCTAACCAAGCCCAGAGGGGAATACGATACCAAATGACACCTAGAAATTTTTCCAGCTATTTTCAGGTCCTCACACATGCATCTGCATGTCTTGCTCTCAAAAACAACTGTGCAGTAATGGCGCGAAAATGAGGCTCAGCCTACACCTGGGAAGGCCCTCCCTGACTGGAAAAGGTGTCTAACAGTGCCTGCCGTTAAAAAAAACGTTCCCCAAGCTTATAAATGTGAAATATCAGCATAAACATGTATAAAATATCCAAATAAAGCAATCGATTTAGCCCATAGGTGTCTACCAGTTTTATAGCCCATATTAAGCCCTTTATTCTGTTTGAGACTAAGAAAATGGCTTACCAGTCCCCATGAGGGGAAATGACAGCCTTCCAGCATTACACAGTCTTGTTAGAAATATGGCTAGTCATACCTTAAGCAGAAAAGTCTGCTAACCGTTTCCCCCACCTGAAGTTACTTCATCTCAACAGTCCTATGTGGAAACAGCAATCGATTTTAGTTACTGTCTGCTAAAATCATCTTCCTCTCACAAACAGAAATCTTCATCTTTTTCTGTTTCAGAGTAAATCGTACATACCAGCACTATTTTAAAATAACAAACACTTGATAGAAGAATAAAAAACTACATTTAAACACCAAAAAACTCTTAACCATCTCCGTGGAGATGTTGCCTGTGCAACGGCAAAGAGAATGACTGGGGTGGGCGGAGCCTAGGAGGGACTATATGGCCAGCTTTGCTGGGACTCTTTGCCATTTCCTGTTGGGGAAGAGATATTCCCACAAGTAAGGATGACGCCGTGGACCGGACACACCAATGTTGGAGAAAACTAGCTAAATGCTAGTGGTAATATGAACAAAGCATCAAATTTGCTATACAAAGCCCTTGATGCGCGATTGAGGGGGCAGAGAAATTTGAAGCGAAAAAATGAACAGATACATCACATTATGATGACAGAGGCCCGAAAAAGCGACACAGGGAGCGCGCTTGTGCACGATATGAAAATCTACAAAAAACCTTCATTGAAGGTAAAAACCAGTAGGCCGGTAACATACCCTCTATATGAAAAAAAGCAGGCGTTCAATTTCTCTATATAGAAAAATAAGCTGTATTAGGGAAGACTTACTCAAATTATTTACTGTCTAGCTAATAAAATATTGTTTGGACTTAATGACTTATGTTCCTTAGCTGTAACATATAGCTCTCATAAAGAGACCCCCTCAATTTATTTTACTATAGAAGAATAGTCCGTTTTAAAGTTGCAGACGCTTACAACCTGTCCCTGGGCTCTATATAAAGTTTATAGCAGTACATTTTTTAAGAAAAGTGCCCAATGCATAGCTATGAGTGTCCTCAAAAGATTTAAAAATATTACTTACCTTTTAGACACTGACAGCCAAACTAGTACTGAAGACTTATCAGCAGAGGTAATGGAATAGGAATATGTCTATATGTAAAGGAAGGCAGAAGATGAATCCCTGCAACCGATTTACCGAGAGCCTATGAAAAATTTCCCATGAGGCAGTGCTCCCTTTAAATCCCTCTGACAAGCACTGTACTCTTTGAGGGACCGGGCTTCAATATGCTCTGAAGCACCTTTCTCTGAAGAAATCAAGCACATTATGCTTCAACCACCTAAGGAGGCAAAGTATAAATCTGAGTAATCTGTAAGGGGTTTATCCCATATCTAGTCAGTTCCCACGGGAATTGGGCCCTCAATCCCTCCTGTATGTGTTTGTAAATTTTGTCCTGTCTCTTACAAGTTTTGTATTGTTTTATTTAAATGAATTATATCCATGGACAGCGCTGCGGAATATGTTGGCGCTTCATAAATAAAGTATAATAATAATAATAATAATAAGTAACAGATCGTGGACTCTCACCACCTATATGAAAAATGGTAGTGCGTAAAAATAGCCAATAGGTCAGGTAAAACACATAATTGTGGTATTCATTTTATCCCTTTGTTTGCTACAAAACAGTGTAAAATTATGCTAATTTCATCTTTGGTAAGGTGATTTAAACTATTCTAAACCATCAAGAGTAACACATTTAGGAGTGGCACACCAATGAATTTTGCTTTGTCTGCTTTTTTCAGGGATAACGTACAAACTAACAATCACACCATGAGATTTATTGTGCTTAATATGAACACTAAATTGGTTAATTCAATAAAGTGCTCCAGTTCCTAAACTGTTTTAAGCTTGAAATAAGCAATAAAAATGGTCTAATGATTTAAATCTTATTCTTGATTACTTTAAATGAAGTTTTGACATATTGCACTATGACAGGATAGGAAATGACTGGGAAACCTTTAGCTAGATTGTTTTTACTACTGAAAGCCAATTACATTGTGTCCAATGCTGGATTGCCCTACCAGGGGTTTTCCCAGTGAGCTGCAGGAAAGCTACAATTTAAAGGGGTGATTAGTGGATTTAATTGGGCTTTAGAATGCATATAACAATCTGGATTTTTATTTTTAATACAAAAGAATATAAAACAACGATTCTAAAACAGAATATTGGGGAAAGTAGTATCCTAGTAGTCCCCTTTAAAAAAAAACATAATTTATGTAAGAACTTACCTGATAAATTCATTTCTTTCATATTAGCAAGAGTCCATGAGCTAGTGACGTATGGGATATACATTCCTACCAGGAGGGGCAAAGTTTCCCAAACCTCAAAATGCCTATAAATACACCCCTCACCACACCCACAATTCAGTTTAACGAATAGCCAAGAAGTGGGGTGATAAAAAAGTGCGAAAGCATATAAAATAAGGAATTGGAATAAATTGTGCTTTATACAAAATCATAACCACCACAAAAAAGGGTGGGCCTCATGGACTCTTGCTAATATGAAAGAAATGAATTTATCAGGTAAGTTCTTACATAAATTATGTTTTCTTTCATGTAATTAGCAAGAGTCCATGAGCTAGTGACGTATGGGATAATGACTACCCAAGATGTGGATCTTTCCACGCAAGAGTCACTAGAGAGGGAGGGATAAAATAAAGACAGCCAATTCCTGCTGAAAATAATCCACACCCAAAATAAAGTTTAATGAAAAACATAAGCAGAAGATTCAAACTGAAACCGCTGCCTGAAGTACTTTTCTACCAAAAACTGCTTCAGAAGAAGAAAATACATCAAAATGGTAGAATTTAGTAAAAGTATGCAAAGAGGACCAAGTTGCTGCTTTGCAAATCTGGTCAACCGAAGCTTCATTCCTAAACGCCCAGGAAGTAGAAACTGACCTAGTAGAATGAGCTGTAATTCTCTGAGGCGGAGTTTTACCCGACTCAACATAGGCAAGATGAATTAAAGATTTCAACCAAGATGCCAAAGAAATGGCAGAAGCTTTCTGGCCTTTTCTAGAACCAGAAAAGATAAAATAGACTAGAAGTCTTACGGAAAGATTTCGTAGCTTCAACATAATATTTCAAAGCTCTAACAACATCCAAAGAATGCAACGATTTCTCCTTAGAATTCTTAGGATTAGGACATAATGAAGGAACCACAATTTCTCTACTAATGTTGTTGGAATTCACAACTTTAGGTAAAAATTCAAAAGAAGTTCGCAACACCGCCTTATCCTGGTGAAAAATCAGAAAAGGAGACTCACAAGAAAGAGCAGATAATTCAGAAACTCTTCTAGCAGAAGAGATGGCCAAAAGGAACAAAACTTTCCAAGAAAGCAATTTAATGTCCAATGAATGCATAGGTTCAAACGGAGGAGCTTGAAGAGCTCCCAGAACCAGATTCAAACTCCAAGGAGGAGAAATTGACTTAATGACAGGTTTTATACGAACCAAAGCTTGTACAAAACAATGAATATCAGGAAGAATAGCAATCTTTCTGTGAAAAAGAACAGAAAGAGCAGAGATTTGTCCTTTCAAAGAACTTGCGGACAAACCCTTATCTAAACCATCCTGAAGAAACTGTAAAATTCTCGGTATTCTAAAAGAATGCCAAGAAAAATGATGAGAAAGACACCAAGAAATATAAGTCTTCCAGACTCTATAATATATCTCTCGAGATACAGACTTACGAGCCTGTAACATAGTATTAATCACGGAGTCAGAGAAACCTCTTTGACCAAGAATCAAGCGTTCAATCTCCATACCTTTAAATTTAAGGATTTCAGATCCTGATGGAAAAAAGGACCTTGTGACAGAAGGTCTGGTCTTAACGGAAGAGTCCACGGTTGGCAAGAGGCCATCCGGACAAGATCCGCATACCAAAACCTGTGAGGCCATGCCGGAGCTACCAGCAGAACAAACGAGCATTCCTTCAGAATCTTGGATATTACTCTTGGAAGAAGAACTAGAGGCGGAAAGATATAGGCAGGATGATACTTCCAAGGAAGTGATAATGCATCCACTGCCTCCGCCTGAGGATCCCGGGATCTGGACAGATACCTGGGAAGTTTCTTGTTTAGATGGGACGCCATCAGATCTATTTCTGGAAGTTCCCACATTTGAACAATCTGAAGAAATACCTCTGGGTGAAGAGACCATTCGCCCGGATGTAACGTTTGGCGACTGAGATAATCCGCTTCCCAATTGTCTATACCTGGGATATGAACCGCAGAGATTAGACAGGAGCTGGATTCCGCCCAAACCAAAATTCGAGATACTTCTTTCATAGCCAGAGGACTGTGAGTCCCTCCTTGATGATTGATGTATGCCACAGTTGTGACATTGTCCGTCTGAAAACAAATGAACGATTCTCTCTTCAGAAGAGGCCAAAACTGAAGAGCTCTGAAAATTGCACGGAGTTCCAAAATATTGATCGGTAATCTCACCTCCTGAGATTCCCAAACTCCTTGTGCTGTCAGAGATCCCCACACAGCTCCCCAACCTGTGAGACTTGCATCTGTTGAAATTACAGTCCAGGTCGGAAGCACAAAAGAAGCCCCCTGAATTAAACGATGGTGATCTGTCCACCATGTTAGAGAGTGTCGAACAATCGGTTTTAAAGATATTATTTGAGAAATCTTCGTGTAATCCTTGCACCATTGCTTCAGCTTACAGAGCTGAAGAGGTCGCATGTGAAAACGAGCAAAGGGGATCGCGTCCGATGCAGCAGTCATAAGACCTAGAATTTCCATGCATAAGGCTACCGAAGGGAATGATTGTGACTGAAGGTTTCGACAAGCTGCAATCAATTTTAGACGTCTCTTGTCTGTTAAAGACAGTCATGGATACTGAATCCATCTGGAAACCCAGAAAGGTTACTCTTGTCTGAGGAATCAAAGAACTTTTTGGTAAATTGATCCTCCAACCATGATCTTGAAGAAACAACACAAGTCGATTCGTATGAGATTCTGCTAAATGTAAAGACTGAGCAAGTACCAAGATATCGTCCAAATAAGGAAATACCACAATACCCTGTTCTCTGATTACAGACAGAAGGGCACCGAGAACCTTTGTAAAAATTCTTGGAGCTGTAGCTAGGCCAAACGGCAGAGCCACAAACTGGTAATGCTTGTCCAGAAAAGAGAATCTCAGGAACTGATAATGATCTGGATGAATCGGAATATGCAGATATGCATCCTGTAAATCTATTGTGGACATATAATTCCCTTGCTGAACAAAAGGCAATATAGTCCTTACAGTTACCATCTTGAACGTTGGTATCCTTACATAACGATTCAATATTTTTAGATCCAGAACTGGTCTGAAGGAATTCTTCTTTGGTACAATCGAGAGATTTGAATAAAACCCCATCCCCTGTTCCGGAACTGGAACTGGCATAATTACTCCAGACAACTCTAGATCTGAAACACAATTCAGAAATGCTTGAGCTTTTACTGGATTTACTGGGACACGGGAAAGAAAAAATCTCTTTGCAGGAGGTCTCATCTTGAAACCAATTCTGTACCCTTCTGAAACAATGCTCTGAATCCAAAGATTGTGAACAGAATTGATCCAAATTTCCTTGAAAAAACGTAACCTGCCCCCTACCAGCTGAGCTGGAATGAGGGCCGCACCTTCATGTGGACTTAGAAGCAGGCTTTGCCTTTCTAGCTGGCTTGGATTTATTCCAGACTGGAGAAGGTTTCCAAACCGAAACTGCTCCTGAGGATGAAGGATCAGGCTTTTGTTCTTTGTTGAAACGAAAGGAACGAAAACGATTAGCCCTGTTTTTACCTTTAGATTTTTTATCCTGTGGTAAAAAAGTTCCTTTCCCACCAGTAACAGTTGAAATAATGGAATCCAACTGAGAACCAAATAATTTGTTACCCTGGAAAGAAATGGAAAGCAAAGTTGATTTAGAAGCCATATCAGCATTCCAAGTTTTAAGCCATAAAGCTCTTCTAGCTAAGATAGCTAGAGACATAAACCTGACATCAACTCTGATAATATCAAAAATAGCATCACAGATAAATTTATTAGCATGCTGAAGAAGAATAATAATATCATGAGAATCACGATGTGTTACTTGTTGCGCTAAAGTTTCCAACCAAAAAGTTGAAGCTGCAGCAACATCAGCCAAAGATATAGCAGGTCTAAGAAGATTACCTGAACACAGATAAGCTTTTCTTAGAAAGGATTCAATTTTCCTATCTAGAGGATCTTTAAACGAAGTACCATCTGACGTAGGAATAGTAGTACGTTTAGCAAGGGTAGAAATAGCCCCATCAACTTTAGGGATCTTGTCCCAAAATTCTAATCTGTCAGACGGCACAGGATATAAATGCTTAAAACGTTTAGAAGGAGTAAATGAATTACCCAATTTATCCCATTCCTTGGAAATTACTGCAGAAATAGCATTAGGAACAGGAAAAACTTCTGGAAAAACCACAGGAGCTTTAAATACCTTATCCAAACGTTTAGAATTAACATCAAGAGGACCAGAATCCTCTATTTCTAAAGCAATTAGTACTTCTTTAAGTAAAGAACAAATAAATTCCATTTTAAATAAATATGAAGATTTATCAGCATCAACCTCTGAGACAGAATCCTCTGAACCAGAGGAATCAGAATGATGATCTTCATTTAAAAATTCATCTGTAAGGAGAGAAGTTTTAAAAGATTTTTTACGTTTACTAGGAGAAATAACAGACATAGCCTTCTTAATGGATTCTGAAACAAAATCTCTTATATTATCAGGAACATTCTGCACCTTAGATGTTGAAGGAACTGCAACAGGCAATGGTACTTTACTAAAGGAAATATTATCTGCTTTAACAAGTTTGTCATGACAATCAATACAAACAACAGCTGGAGGAATAGCTACCAAAAGTTTACAGCAGATACACTTAGCTTTGGTAGATTCAGCACTTGACAGCGATTTTCCTGTAGTATCTTCTGACTCAGATGCAACGTGGGACATCTTGCAATATGTAAGAGAAAAAACAACATATATAAAGCAAAATTGATCAAATTCCTTAAAAGACAGTTTCAGGAATGGGAAAAAATGCCAAAGAACAAGCTTCTAGCAACCAGAAGCAATAAAAAATGAGACTAAAATAATGTGGAGACAAAAGTGACGCCCATATTTTTTCGCGCCAAATAAGACGCCCACATTATTTGGCGCCTAAATGCTTTTGGCGCCAAAAATGACGCCACATCCGGAACGCCGACATTTTTGGCGCAAAATAACGTCAAAAAAATGACGCAACTTCCGGCGACACGTATGACGCCGGAAACGGAAATAGAATTTTTGCGCCAAAAGAGTCCGCGCCAAGAATGACGCAATAAAATGAAGCATTTTCAGCCCCCGCGAGCCTAACAGCCCACAGGGAAGAGTCAAATTTTTTGAAGGTAAGAAAAAAATTATTAAATCAAATGCATTATCCCAAATATGAAACTGACTGTCTGAAAAATAAAGGAAAGTTGAACATTCTGAGTCAAGGCAAATAAATGTTTGAATACATATATTTAGAACTTTATAAACAAAGTGCCCAACCATAGCTTGGAGTGTCACAGAAAATAAGACTTACTTACCCCAGGACACTCATCTACATATAGCAGATAGCCAAACCAGTACTGAAACAAGAATCAGTAGAGGTAATGGTATATATAAGAGTATATCGTCGATCTGAAAAGGGAGGTAAGAGATGAATCTCTACGACCGATAACAGAGAACCTATGAAATAGACCCCGTAGAAGGAGATCACTGCATTCAAATAGGCAATACTCTCCTCACATCCCTCTGACATTCACTGCACGCTGAGAGGAAAACCGGGCTCCAACTTGCTGCGGAGCGCATATCAACGTAGAATCTAGCACAAACTTACTTCACCACCTCCATCGGAGGCAAAGTTTGTAAAACTGAATTGTGGGTGTGGTGAGGGGTGTATTTATAGGCATTTTGAGGTTTGGGAAACTTTGCCCCTCCTGGTAGGAATGTATATCCCATACGTCACTAGCTCATGGACTCTTGCTAATTACATGAAAGAAAAAACAAGTGGAATGTGCACATTATACTGACTATATGACTGGTCCCCAAATTTTACTCCCAGTCCGGCCCTGATTGGGTTTGCTCATAAAGTAACACCAGCATAAATGTGTAGCTAATGATCTGATATACCTAGAATTTTACAAATAAACCCAAAGTAATCCATCAACAGCGTATTGGTATAATAAAAATGTTTATTAGAAAGAACACAAATATCCAATCTAAGGAAACGAAAGGTAGGGTACCAAAGGGACACAAGATTGAGTTTATAGGGGTCCTTGAGGGACTCTAGTTAAATAGCTGGGAGAGAGTTGGGTGAGCAAGAACAAGGTTAGGCAATGTGTGATCAGAAACAGAGCTGGTCCTGGGTCAGTAGCACTCAAGTCCATTGATGAGGTGCAGGATCCGGCTTTACATCTGCTCGTGCAGGGTCTGGTGCAGACTGGCTGTACTAGGTGCAGTGATTTATTCAAGGCAATGGAATCTTCAGTATCTTGTGGGTACACAGGACTGAACACTATAGAAAAGAAAAAAAAATGAGCAGATTCCTGACAACCAATCACAACCCATGGGCTAACTATCAACCTGATATAAGCACTGTTCATAAGAAGTCCATTAAACAAGTCAGGCTGCACAGAGAAGTTCTGAACCAAGCTCCCCTACCTGTGTGGAATTGGTTGTGTACTCTAAAAGCCCCCCCCCTTTTTAACGGCACCAAGTGCTAATCTATGATGCTAAAAGTCTACCATTTTCCATTAGGCAGTTAAAGGGACAGTAAAATCAAAATTACTCATGATTTGGATAAAGGATTCAATTTTTTTTTTTTATACTTTTTATTTATAAACCAAAACAATTTACATAGATCAAATGTCATACATTTACTATCTTGTGCAGAAAAAATAAGGGCTGAGATACAAGGTCATTGAAACACAGTATATCTAAATTTAAGCAAAATTAAGATAATTTTCACATAGCATATGAATTTGAAGCTTTATTAATTATACTTCATCATTCTTATATATTTATCCTTGAAAATATCTAGAACCAAAATATAGTTGATGCAGGCCAGAAATACGATTATTATTCATCTAGATCAACCAAAAGAAATAGGCACACAAAATACAGAGACTATGCGGCAATAAAATAAAAAAGTGACCTTGCATTAGTTTAAATAATTCTGTGTCTGATCTATTTAGCCTTAATAACTAAAGATAAGTTAGTTAGCATTCATAGTGTGGTTATATCTTATGTAATTATCTATGAAAGAATGTCTTGGGGTTTTATTTATTTTTCCAATCCCACCCCATCCCCCCCCCCCCCACGTGTGTGAGAAAAAAAGAAAAAAAAAAGGGGAATTCTTATTTACTCTTAAGGAGAAGTTCTTGTCTACCAGTTCCCTAGCAAGACTATTTCTGTGTTTTGAAAAGGAAAAATTATATGATTTATTTCTGTGGGAGAAAATATTTTTAGAAAGATTGCCCAGTTATCGAAAAATCTTTTAACATCTTGTTCATTGTCAATGTTTGTGTCTCTTTGTTCTAATATGCACTGTTTTTTTAAACAGTTTTTCACTTCAGAAAGAGAGGGAATTGACCGGGTCTTCCATTTTTTGCAAATTAGATATCTTGTGGCTAGTATGGTAGAAATTACAACCTTTTCATTGTTTTGTTTACCAGGTTCTTCCCTTAGGCCAAATACTATCTGGAATAATGTTAAAGAGAGGGGGGTTATTTTTAGTACGTTTAACCAGTATTCTATTTTGAGCCATAGAGACCTGACTTTTGGGCAGTGCCATATCATATGCAAGAAGTTGGCTGCGAGATATGAGCATTTGGAACATTTACTAAAATTTACGTTAGCGCATTTGTAGCCTCTCTCGGGGGTGAAATATGCCCTGTGAAGAAATTTAACATGGGCTTCTCTCCATGTAGCCGAAAGTGTATTTTGGGTGATCTTTTTAAATGAGAGTTGGAGTTTTTACTTCTATATTACTCGGAGCAGTTAATATATTCCAGTTTGCAATCAATTGCGTTAGAACAGGTACACCTTTGTTTGTACCTAAGAAATGGTAGCAGGGTGTAATAGACATACGGCCATTTCTAGTTAGTATTAACCAGTCTTCCAGTTTACCTATATTCCAGTTCCAGCCTTTTGCTTTAACTAATTCAAGCGCAAAGTGCCTAAGTTGCAGATATGCAAAGAAATCTTTATTTGGCAGGCCAAATTCTGTGTTTAATTCTTGAAATGATTTAATACAATGTCTTTCTTTATTATTTGATGGACCTTAGTCAAACCAGTATATTGCCATCTCTTAAAAACACCAGAAAGAATGCCTGCCTGAAATTTAGGATTCCCTAATATCGGCAGGTATGGAGAGGCTTTGCTATTTATTGAGAGAAGCTTTGTTATTTTTTGCCAAGCTTTAAGCGGGTTATAAATTGTTTTAAGTTTTTTTATTTCTGTTGGGATTTCTTTTAAGTCAAGGTGGATCAGTGCGGATAGCCAATATGGATGACAGACATTGGATTCTAAATCATTGTTTAGAATATAATTTTTACAAGAGATCCAGTCTGTGACGATACGTGCAAGAAAAGAAAGGTTATATAACCATAAATCCGGCAGGGCCAATCCTCCGGATTCTCTTGGTACTGAGAGTTTCCTGAGAGTTATTTTTGCTCTTTTCCCCTGCCATAAAAATTCTACAAGTGCGCTGTTAATTGATCGGATGTCTTTCCCTAACAGTAATAAAGATGTGTTTTGGAGGATATAAAGTAGTTTCGGAAGCAGGGCCATTTTAAATAAGGCTATTCGGCCAGATAGTGATATTGGCAAATTATGCCAGTTCTTGAGTTTTTCTTTAATTACTTTCAAGACTGGGGGAATATTAAGTTTGTAGAGATCCTCGGTGTTAAGCGGGATATGTATCCCTAAATATTTGAAAGAATCTGTAACCTGTCGTAATGGTATATTTGTAACCGAGTTCTCAGTATTTCTAATCCAGAATATTTCAGATTTCGTGTAGTTAACTTTGTATCCCGAAAAGGAACCAAAATAATCCATTATACAAAAGAGTTTTGGGATGTTTAGTTTTGTATTTGTCATATAAACGAGGAGATCGTCTGCATAGAGCCCAATTTTAATTTCATGATTATTAATTCTAATACCATTGATGGATTGTCTTATTTTAATTGCCAGAGGTTCAATAGCAATATTGAAGAGAAGCGGGGAAAGAGGGCAGCCTTGACGCGTCCCTCTGCCTATAGGGATAGAGGGGGAAAAGATTGTTGTTAATTACCAATCTTGTAGCAGATAAGGTGTAGAGATTCACTATGAAATCCATAAATTTACCCTTAATACCGAAATGTTTAAGTGAAGAATATATGTGCTCATGAGTAATTGAATCAAATGCCTTCTCTGCATCAATAGAAATAATGGCAAGATCTTGTATGCCCTCTTCCCCGCTGCTCACATCGGACATCGCCTTATAATATTCTGTCACAACTAATACCTCCCTGATTTTAGCGGCAGAGTTTCTATTATTTAGAAACCCTGATTGATCTGGGTGGATAATTTTTGCAATGGCCCCTTGTAATCTAGCCGCCAATACTGCTGTTAAAATTTTATAATCCACGTTAAGGGCTATGGGTCTGTATGATTCTTTGCAAGCTGGGTCTTTATCACTTTTAAGTATTAATGTTGTATAGGACTGTGAAAAAGCAAGAGGAGTAGGTTTGCCCTCAATAAAGAAGCTGTTAAAAAGAGTACGAATATGTGGAGTGACTTCACTAAGCAGTATTTTATAAAATTCACTGGGGAGGCCGTCAGGACCAGGTGCTTTGTTTGGCGACAGTTTAGATATTACTTTCTCAATCTCTTCTGCCGTAATAGGGGCATTGAGACTGTTGGTAACTTCTGGGGCCAGTATGGGATATTCAATATCGCTCCAAAACTCAGCAGATTTATTTGCCTCAGTGGCTTTAGGCGTATACAGATCTTTAAAATATTCGTAAAGTAGCATCAGAATATCCTCTGGTTTAGTAACATGTTCCCCTTTATGCAGCAATTTGTCTATGTTTGATTGTTTTTTTTTTCATTTTTAATTAATTTAGCCAATATTCTGCCTGATTTGTTGCCATACCTATACATTCTGGTTTGAATTTTCAATTCTTTTTGTGTTTCCTGGGATAGTACAAAGACATCTTTCATTTTTCGCTCGCAGATATTTTGCCCAGTTGGCAGGAGTCCTATCAGATAAATATTGATTATAAGAATTCAGCAAAAATTTATAAGATTCCTTTTCCCTTTGCCTGAGTTTTTTTAATAGCATAGCGCCATAAGCAATAATTTCCCCCCTCATTACAGCTTTCGCCGTTTCCCAGAATATTTCAGGACTATTAAGATGTTCTCTATTAAAATGCGCATATTCTTTATATTTATTTAATAGCCATTTTTTAAACTTTAGGTTTGATGTTAAATAGGGAAAGACGAAGCGTGAAGAAGAGGGATGCGTATCTGCTAATTGTAATTCAAGGGAAACAGGTGCATGAACTGATAGTAATATCGGCATAATTGTCGCTTTGACCTTTGATATTAAAATACGCTCGTCAATCAGAAAAATGTCTATTCTAGACATGGTTTTATGGGCCTTCGAAAGGCAAGTGAAGCTATGAGAAGTTGGGTTTTGATTTCTCCATATGTCATATATGGCTAGGTTGTGCATGATTTTTTGTATAGCTTGGTTTCTAAGTTGTCTCTTTTTTGCTTCAGATGTTTAGTGCCCTGTCTTAGCCTGTCTATTGGGGAATGAGGTGCCATATTAAAATCACCACCGATAATTAGAGAGCCTTCTGTGTAAGATAAAAGTTTCGACTGGAAATTATTCCAGTATTCTGGATCAAATACGTTTGGGCCGTATGTATTACAGAGTGTATACAACTTCTTGGCGATCTTTATTTTCAAGAGGACATATCTCCCCCCCGGGTCGGCCACACAATGAACCACTTCTGACTTGCTTTTTTTACCTATTAGTATTGCTACCCCCCTCTTTCTCTTGACGCCAGCAGCAAAATATATTTCTTTGACCCAAGAAGTTTTTAATTTTAAGGTTTCCTCTGCTGATAGGTGGGTTTCTTGTATGAAACCAATATCAGTTTGAAGTTTACGTAATTGTGTAAGGATTGCCTTACGTTTAATAGGTGTAGAGATCCCCCCTACATTCCATGATATTATTTTACATTTGTCTATTGTTCCCATTTAGGAGAGAGATATAGTTGAAAAAGAAAGGGGGGCCCAGCCACAAATGAGAAAAAAAAAATATATATATATTAGAAAAGAGAATTTTTCTATTAAAATTACCACACACGTGAGGGGGAGAAACCCCTTGACCCTTGTCTATCCATAGACAAGGGTCTTCCCTAAGAAGAGCCTGCATTCCAGATCCTTTTTTGTTAGCTTTTAGAGTTTGTTACATTAAAGGATTCAATTTTAAATAACTTTCTGACGTCTGTAAACAAATTTGCTTTGCTCTCTTGGTATCTTATTGAAGAGTAAAACTAGGTAGGCTCATAAGAGCTTTAGAGTGTGCACGTGTCTTTTGTAATCTATGGTAGCAGTGTTTTGTAGCTGTAACGGGGTTTGGCCTAGGCTTACAATTACCCCTGTGGGTCTTTACCCCAGCTACCTCCATGTGCTCTGCAGGCTGATCCTGAGTCTCTGCTACCTGGGAGTTGGGGTACATGACTGGCAGTGCCTCCACCTGACTGGGCATCCAGGGCAAGAATGGGTTTCCCAGACAGGAACATAATAAATAACTACAACACACACAGTAATAACAGTAAAACAGTATGAACATGTATTAAAGGATTATGGCAAATAAAAATAAGGCAAGAAATACAGTGGCTAACACACCAACTTTCTCTAACCAGGCCCAGCACCCTCCCAAACCACCTTCGAACCCACCCTCAGGCTTCACCCTAATGGCTGATGGGTACCAGTTGGTGCACAGAAATGTTGGGGCCCTTTAAGGTAATCCACATGCATTTAAACAGTTACAGCTCATAGGAAACTGCAATCCACAGGAAGAGCTGTTTTTAAGTTTCTGTGATGGACAGAATGCCCTGTCAGTATGACAAGGGGAGAGGATACTTCTTACCACTAAACAGGATTCATCTGCACAGGCTGAAAGAAAACTCCAAGGTCTGCCAGTCATTTACTTTGTCTGCATTCTTCTCCACAGCTCTCTCACAGGGTCAGACTGCAGCTGGCAGCATACACTAAATCAGCAGAGGAATGCTGTTACTTTACAAGATGAAGTCTGCAGCTCTCACAGGGTCAGACTGCAGCTGCAGCATACACTAAATCAGCAGAGGAATGCTGTTACTTTACAAGATGAAGTCTGCAGCTCTCACAGCCAGGCCTCACACACACCTTCACTGCTCTGACATGTCTGCTTCCTCCTGTGTCTTACACTCTTCTTTCAGTTTCACTTGATCACATGACCAACCAGTCTAAGTTACCTAGGCAACTTCTCCTGCAGACTCTATACAGGTGCAAAAGTTCAACAGGAAAATGTTCAACAGGAAGGGCTACATAGCTTTGTTATACAAAGACACGTGCACACTCCTGTGATCTTATGAGCCAAACCAGTTTTTCTCTTCAATAAAAGATACCAAAACAAAGCAAATTTTACAGCAAATTGGAAAGGTGTTAAACTTTCATGATTCAGATAGAGCATGCCATTTTAAATTTTGACTTTACTGTCCCTTTAAGCACTTTGATAAACAAATCAAACTTAGTTCTACAGAATAGTAGATACCAGTGTATTGTAAGGGCAGATAGTAAATGGTTTAAGTGATCTTATTTGGATTTTGCTAGAAAACAGGAGCAAACGTATTGTTTTCTGCACTGTATAAAGTCTAACCGATCAGATTTATAACTTGTAATAGTGATATATACAGCACTATATACTCAATTTATCTCCAAACACTTCTTGCTAAATTCATGCATTCATCAGTGCACTTAGTATAGAAAACTTTTGGATAGCATAGCTGATCATCTGCTGCAATCAAGTGCTCCACTAAACCAAACTTGGAAGTAAATGTGATTTAAATGGTCTAACAAGGAATTGTGTTAAATGCTTAAAAATTAAACTATTCTCCTAAAATAACACAATTATTGCCCATGTTTCCTTTAACAAAAAATAGTTTGAACACTGGCCTAGAAAGGCCTTGTGGGAATTCAGTTTAGAAATGCAAATAGTGTTGCCAACCCTTCTGTGCATTTCCCAGGTTCTACTTATATTCATCATTTTTCCCTGTTTCCCACATTAGGTCTCTCCTGGTCCTCAATCTCCTGTGTAGTGTGAATTTGTGACAGGCGGCAGGTCAGACAGCAATGGAGACATTAGGCAGCAGCATAGTTACTTGTTGCCAGGCAACAAGTTCTTATCTGCCATCGCTGCCTGCACCACTGACTGAAGTGGGAGGTGCCGCCTATGACAGGTGCTGTGTTGAATAACAAGTTTGGCACTTTTTAAAAAAATGTCAGTGGCCATTGGTTGAGTATTGAGCAGCATGTTTCTCAGGCTCAGCTTTAAGTGAATCATTATCAGAAACAGCTGATACTCTCCTGCTTTTGCTACCAGCACTCCTGAGAAAGTTCTCTATCTGCTCCAGGAGCTCACAGGAATAAGGGCAGCAATTTAAAACAAGACTGAATCAGCAGTGACTCATTTCCCACCCCTTTCAGCCAGCTGTGATCTCCTTCCCTCCTCCCCCTAAGTGATGGTTTCATCTGCCGTATAAAAAAGTGGTTCCAGCATGAAGGCGTTTCTCTTGCACCTCGGCAACCTCCGGAGCTCTGCCCCCCACTGCAGCTACTCCCAACTCTTGCCTCCTGATAAATATTTATTTTCCCTCTAAAGCAGTCTCCGTGCTCGTGGATGAGAAACAGCCCATCCCCTGCCTCTGGGCTATCTCCACAACTTCTGCTGCTGCTCCTGTGCAGTTTCTCCCACTCCCTTCAATATCTTTACACAATACAATTGTGAGCTTTGTTACAAAAACAAAAAATGTATGCTTACCAGAGAAATTCCTTTCTTTCCTGGCAGGGAGAGTCCACGACTTCATTCCTTACTGTTGGGAAATAAAACACCTGGCCACCAGGAGGAGGCAAAGACGCCAAAGGTTTAAATATCCCTCCCACTTCCCCCATCCCCCCAGTCATTAGGCAGAGAGCACAAGGAAAAGTAGGAGAAACATCAGGGTATAAAGGTGCCAGAAGAGAGCACAAAAGGGAGCCACCCAAAAAATTCTTACGGGCAGGGTCATGGACTCTCCCTGCCAGGAAAGTAAGGTATTTATCTGGTAAGCATAAAATGTTTTCTTTCCATAAGGCAGGGAGAGTCCACAACTTATTTCCTTACTGTTGGGAAAGCAATACCCAAGCACCAGACACTACTGAAGGAATAACTGGAGGGAAGGAAAAGGCAGACCTTATCTGATGGCACCACAGCCTGCAAAACCTTTCTACCGAAAGCTGCTTCAGCCGAAGCAAACATCAAATTTGTAAAATTTAGAAAAAAGTATGGGAGGACCAGGTAGCCACCTTAAATCTGATCCATAAAGGCTTCCTTCTTAAAAGCCCAGGAAGAAGCAACTGCTCTAGTAGAATGAGCCGTAATACTCAGGAGGCTGCTGTCCTGCTTTCTCATAAGCCAAGCGGATGACTCAACCAGAAACACAAGGAAGACGTAGTGGCCTTCTGTCCCCTACGTCAACCAGCATAAACAAAGATGAGATTGTCTGAAGGTAAAACTTCAAAGCACGAACCACATCCAGATTGTGAAGCATGAAAACACATAAAAAACAAGGTAAGGTGGGTCACACTGTAGAGCCGAAATCTCAGACTCTGCGAGCAGAGGCAATGGCTAATAGAAACAAAACTTTGCAAGATTATAGTTTAATGTCAACAGTATGCATGGGCTCAAACTGAGCCTGCTGCAAAAAAGAACCAGATTGAGACTCCAAGGCAGAGTCACAGGTCTAAACACAGGTCTGATCCTAGTCAGAGCCTTAAAGGACTGCACATCTGGCATCCCCCATCTGCTGCAAATACCTCGGGGTGGATTGACCATTCCCCCGCGTTAAAGGATTGTCTGCTGAGGAAGTCTGCTTCCCAAGTTGTCCACACCCGTATAGTGGATCGCTGACAGAACACAATTGTGGGCTTCTGCCCATTCTACGATTTTAGACACCTCCCTCATAGCTAAGGAACTTCTCGTTCCTCCCCGATGGTTGATGTAGGCAACTGTAGTTATATTGTCTGATTGGAATTGGATAAACTGGGCCAAACTCAGTAGGGGCCAAGCCTTCAGCGCATTGAAGATTGCCTGGAGTTCAAAGATATGGATCGGAAGGGTGGACTCCCCCTGAGTCCATAAAATTTATGCCTTCCTGGCACCCCAAATGGCTACCCAGCCAGATAGACTTGCATCCAGTCACAATCTCCTAGGACAGTCTCAAGAAGCACATGCCTCAAGACAGGTGATACTGATAAAGCCACCAAGAGAGCGAGTCTCGACAAGTTGTCCAATACGATGTTGAGACAGGTCTAAATGGTCACTGTTCCATTGTCTCAGCCTGCATAGGTGTAAAGGTCTGAGATGAAATCTGGCAAAAGGAATAATGTCCATACAAGACACCATGAGTCCAATCACCTCCATACACTGGGCCAACAAAGGTCTTCAAGGGACACTGAACCCAATTTTTTCTTTCGTGATTCAGATAAAGCATGCAACTTTCTAATTTACTCCTATTATCACATTTTCTTCATTCTCTTGGTATCTATTTGAAACACAAGAATGTAAATTTAGATGCCGGCCCATTTTTGGTGAACAACCTGGGTTGTTCTTGCCGATTGGTGGATAAATTCATCCACCAATAAAAAAGTGCTCTCCAGAGTCTTAACCATAAAAGAAGCTTAGATGCCTTTTTCAAATAAAGATAGCAAGTGAATAAAGAAAAATTCATAATAGGAGTAAATTAGAAAGTTGCTTAAAATTGCATGCTCTATCTGAATCACAAATGAAAAAATTTGGGTCCAGTGTCCCTTTGAGACCTGAAGGGCAATACACCCTTTTCCAGCTTGCAGTGTCTCTGATCTTTTAGAAAGATCTTCATGGATATTGAGTCTAACCATACCCAGGAAGTTCACCCTGGTATGTGGCGTAAGTGAACTCTTCCAAGTATATCTTCCATCCATGTGACCGAAGAAGACTCAGAAGAGTTTCAGAGTAATCCCTTGCCAGAGGAAAAGATGGTGCCTGTATCAAGATACCGTCCAGGTAAGGTGCTACTGTAATACCTTGGGTTCTGGCCACAGCTAGTAGAGCACCCAGAACCTTTGTAAATATCCAGCGTGCAGTAGCTGAGCCAAACGGAAGTGCTATGAACTGGAAATATTGATCCAGAAAGGCAAACCTCAGGAACTGGAAATGATCCTTGTGGATCAGAACATGCAGGTATGCATCCTTCAGATCTATGGTAATCATAAATTGTCCTTCCTGAACTAAGGGAAGGATTGATCTGATCATCTCCATCTTGCAGGAGGGACACTTAGGAATTTGTTTAGGCACTTCAAGTCCAGGATTCGACAAGTTCCCTCCTTTTTGGGAACCACGAAGAGGTTTGAATAGAACCCCAGACGTTTCTGATACAGGTACAGGAATAATTACTCTTAAGAAGGCTAGATCCCATACACAATCTAAAAACATAATTTATGTTAGAACTTACCTGATAAATTTATTTATTTCATATTAGCAAGAGCCCATGAGCTAGTGACATATGGGATATACATTCCTACCAGGAGGAGCAAAGTTTCCCAAACCTCAAAATGCCTATAAATACACCCCTCACCACACCCACAATTCAGTTTAACGAATAGCCAAGAAGTGGGGTGATAAGAAAGGAGCGAAAGCATCAAAAATAAGGAATTGGAATAATTGTGCTTTATACAAAAAAATCATAACCACCAAAAAAAAGGGTGGGCCTCATGGACTCATGCTAATATGAAAGAAATGAATTTATCAGGTAAGTTCTTACATAAATTATATTTTCTTTCATGTAATTAGCAAGAGTCCATGAGCTAGTGACGTATGGGGTAGCAGATACCCAAGATGTGGAACTTCCACGCAAGAGTCACTAGAGAGGGAGGGATAAAATAAAGACAGCCAATTCCGCTGAAAAATTAATCCACAACCCAAATCAAAAGTTTCAATTTTTATAATTAAAAAAACTGAAATTATAAGCAGAATAATCAAACTGAAACAGCTGCCTGAAGAACTTTTCTACCAAAAACTGCTTCTGAAGAAGAGAAAACACCAAAATGGTAGAATTTAGTAAAAGTATGCAAAGAAGACCAAGTCGTTGCTTTGTAAATCTGATCAACAGAAGCTTCATTCTTAAAAGCCCAGGAAGTAAAAACTGACCTAGTAGAATGAGCCGTAATCCTCTGAGGCGGGGATTAACCCGACTCCAGAAAAGCATGATGAATCAAAAGCTTTAACCAAGATGCCAAAGGGCAGAAGCCTTCTGACCTTTCCTAAAACCAGAAAAGATAGACTAGAAGTCTTTCTGAAATCTGAGTAGCTTGAACATAATATTTCAAAACTCTAACCACATCCAAAGAATGTTAGAATCTTTCCAAAGAATTCTTAGGATTAGGACACAAGAAATGGACAATAATTCCTCTACTAATGTTGTTAGAATTCACAACTAAGGTAAAAATCAAAATGAAGACAGCAAAACCACCTTATCCTGATGAAAAATCAGAAAAAGGAGACTCACAAGAAAGAGCAGATAATTCAAAAACTGTTCTAGCTGAAGAGATGTCTAAAAGTAAGAATACTTTCCATGAAAGTAATTTTAATGTCCAAAGAAAGCATATGCTCAAACGGAAGAGCCTGTAAAGCCCTCAGAACCAAATTAAGTCTCCAAGGAGGAGAAATTGGCTTAATGACAGGCTTGATACGAACCAAAGCCTGAAAAAAACAAAGATTAGCAAATTTTTCTGTGAAAACAGCACAGAAAAAGCAGAGATTTGTCCTTTCAAAGAACTTGCAGACAAAAACCCTTATCCAAACCATCCTGAAGAAACTATAAAATCCTAGGAATTCTAAAAGAATGCCAAGAGAATTATGAGAAGAGCATCATGAGATGTAAATCTTCCAAACTCGATAATAAATCTTACTAGACACAGATTTACGAGCCTGCAACATAGTATTAATCACTGAGTCAGAGAAACTTCTATGACTAAGTACTAAGCGTTAAATTTCCATACCATCAAATTAATAATTTGAGTTCCTGATGGAAAAAACGAATGATAAGATATAAGGTCTGGCCTTAATGGAAGTGACCAAGATTGGCAACTGGACATTCGAACAAGAACCATATACCAAAACCTGTGTAGCCATGCTGGAGCCACCAGCAACACAAAAGATTGCTCCCTTATTTTGAAAATCACTCTAAAAAGAAGAACCAGAGGCGAAAAAATATAGGCAGATTGATAACTCCAAGGAAGTGTCAATGCATACACTGCTTCCGCCTGAGGATCCCTGGACTTGATGTAATGAAGCTAATGAAGATCCCTGGACCTGAATAGGCCCCTTGGAATTTCCTTGTTTAGATGAGATGCCATCAGATCTATGTCTGGAAGCCCTCACATCTGAACAATTTGAAAAACACATCTGGGTAGAGAGACCATTCTCCCGGATGTAAAGCTTGATAAACAGAGATAATCCGCTTCCCAATTGTCTATACCTGGGAAATGGACCGCAGAATTTAGACAAAAGCTGGATTTAGCCCAAGTATCCGAGATACTTCTTTCACAGCCTAAGGACTGAGAGTCCCACCCTGATGATTGACATACGCCACAGTTGTGACATTGTCTGAAAAACAATAAACGTCTCTTTCTTCAAAAAGAAGCCAAAACTGAAGAACTCTGAGAAATGCATGGAGTTCCAAAATATCGAATGGTAATCTCGCCTCCTGAGATTTCCAAACCCCTTGTGCTGACAGAGATCCTCAGACAGCCTCCCAACCTAAAGAGACTCACATCTGTAGTGATCATGGTCCAGGTTGAATGAACCAAAGAGACCGGTAGAACTATATGATGGTGATCTAACCACCAAGTCAAAGATAGTTGAACATTGGAATTCAAAGATATAAAAAGAGATATCCTAGAACCCCTGCACCATTAATTCAGCATAAAAAACTGGAAAGGTTTCCTATGAAAATGAGCAAAGGGAATCGAATCCAATGCTGCAGCCATGACACCTAAAACTTCCATGCATATAGCAACTGAAGGAAATAGAGACTGAAGGTTCCGACAAACTGAGCCCAATAAAATTGTCACTTGTCTGTCAGAGACAGACATTGACACAATCTATCTGGAAACCTAAAAAAGGTGACCCTTGTCTGAGGAATCAAAGCTTTTGATAAAAAGATCCTCTAACCATGTCTTGAAGAAACAACTAAAGTTGAATCGTATGAGATTCCGCAGAACAAAACGACTGAGCCAGTACCACAAGACCGTCCAAATAAGGAAACACTGAGAACCTTGAAAAGATTCTTAGAGCTGTCGCTGGACCCAAAAGGAAAAGCAACAAATTGGTAATGCTTGTCAAAAAAGAGAATCTCAGAAAATGACAGAAAATGAAGATATGCATCTATTGTATCTATTGTAAGCAAATAATGCCCTCACTGACCAAAAGGCAGAATAGACCATATAAACACCATTCTAAAAGATGGTACACTTATGACAATTCAAAAAGATTTTCTATCTTTGGGACAATGAATAGTTTTGAATAAAACCCCAAACCCTGTTCCTAAAATGGAACTGGTATCAATACCCCAGAAAACTCCAGGTCTGAGCAGCGCCTTGAGCCCCAACGGGTGACCAGCCACGCTTCACAAGTACCCAAAACATATAGGACTGAAACACACTTCAGGAAAGTGTGAGCCTTACTGGAATAGCTGGAATATGTTAGAGAAAAAAAAAAAAAAAGACCTCACAGGCGGTTTTACTCTTAATCCTATTCTGTACCCAAATCTATGAAGTTTGGACCGAATTGAACCAAACAATCTTTAAAAAGTCTTAACCTGCCCCTTACCAGCTAAGCGGGAATAAGAACCGCACCTACATGCAAATTTGGGGAGCTGACCGATATTTAAAATGGCTTAAATTGAATGAAGAAAAATATATCTTGTACATTAGATGTAAAAAGAATAGCAATAGTTAATGCATAAATACTAATGGACTCTGCATGTAAAAGTTTATCATCATAACTTATTACAAACCATAGCTAAAGATAAACATTCATAACATTAAAATCAATGAACTTGGCTTTGGTAGGACTGATATCAGTCAACAGGAATCAGTTTTTGGAAAATCTTGCAATATGTAATAGAAAAAACATATAAAGCAAAATTATCAAATTCCTTAAATGACAGTTTCAGGAATGGGAAAAAAATGAAAATGAAACAAGCTTCTAGAAAACCAGAAGCAACTGAAAAGTGAGACTCAAATAATGTGAAAAAAACTGGCGCCAAGTATGACGCCCACATTTTTGGCGCAAAGTATAACGCCCACACATTTTTGCGCCAAGAATGATGCCCATATTTTTTGGCGCCAAAAAAACGTCGGCAATACACATACGTCAAAAATGACGCAATTACGTGAAAACTTCCGGCGCCAACTATGAGGCTGGAAATGACGAAATTTTTGCGCCAAAAAAGTATTGCGCCAAGAATGACGCAATAAATAGAAGCATTTTCTGAACCCGCGAGCCTAACTGCCCGCAATTTTGAAAAAAAGTCAATTGAAAATTTTAAGTTAAGAAAAAATAAAATTTATATGCATTTTCCCAAAAAAAATGAAACTGACAGTCTGAATGAAGGAATACTGATTATCCTGAATCATGGCAAATATAAGTTTAAACACATATTTAGAACTTTACATATAAAGTGCCCAACCATAGCTTTGAGTGTCAAATAGAAATAAGATTTACTTACCCTAAGACACTCATCTACATATAGTAGATAGCCAAACCAGTACTGAAACGAGAATCAGTAGAGGTAATGTATATAAGAGTATATCGTCGATCTGAAAAGGGCGGTAGAAGAAATCTCTACGACCGATAACAGAGAACCTATGAAATAGATCCCCTAGAGGAAGACCATGGTATTCAAATAGGCAATACTCTCTTCACATCCCTCTGACATTCACTGCACTCAGAGGAAAACCTGGCTTCAAACTGCTGCGAAGCGCATATTAACGTAGAATCTAGCACAAACTTAGTTCACCACCTCCATGGGAGGCAAAGTTTGTAAAAACTGAATTGTGGGTGTGGTGAGGGGTGTATTTATAGGCATTTTGAGGTTTGGGAAACTTTGTCCCTCCTGGTAGTAATGTATATCCCATACGTCACTAGCTCATGGACTCTTGCTAATTACATGAAAGAAAAGGCTGTCCTCTTCCCTGGTCTTGTAGACAGTCTGGAGAGGAGGAACCTGGCTCTGGGTGGATAAGATTTGAATCCTATCCTGTATCCCTGAGATACAATCTCCAGCACCCAAGGATCCTGAACATCCTGCAACCAGGCGTCTGAGAAAAAAGTCAGTCTACCCCCTACTCTATCCGGTCCCAGATCGGGCCGCCCCTTCATGCAGATTTGTTATCTGCTGCCTTCTTAGTCTGCTTGGACTTATTCCAGGACTGAGCAGGCTTTCAGGTGCTCTTGGGTAGCTCAGGCTTGGAAGATGCTTGAGCACTCTGGGACTTGTCCGAATGAAAAGAACGAAAATTAGAGTACTGTTGTCCCTTATGTTTTATCCTGCGGAAGGAAACCACCTTTTCCTCTGGTAATGGTAGAAATTAGTCCAGACCTGGCCCAAATTCCCCCTTTCCCCTTGAATGGTAAGGAGATTTAGAAACCATATTTGCAGACCACAATTTCAACCAGAGGGCCCTGCGAGCTAGGACCGCAAAGCCTGAAGCCTTTGCATTCAGGTGTATAATCTGCATGTTCGCATCACAGATAAAGGAGTTAACTATTCTTAAGGCCTTAATCCTCTCCTGAATATCCTCAAGGGGAGATTCCACCTCAATAAGTTCTGAGTCACACCAATAGGTGGCAGCCCCAGCAGCAACCGCTGCCGCCAGATGAAATAAAAATCCCATGTGTTGGAACTTTCTTCTCAGGTAACCTTCCAACTTCTTGTCCATGGGTTCCCTAAAGGAAGAACTATCTTCTAGAGGGAAAGAATTCCAGCTGAGAAGGGACCGGGTATAACTTCTTAAAAGTTGACGAAGGGGAAAAAGGAGTTCCAACACTCCCATTCACTACTGATATTCACCATGCAAACTGGGACAGGAAAGGTTTGTGGAAAGGTTTGTGGGGCTTTTCTGTACTCATAAACCCTGTCTAACTTGGGAATCTCAGGTTAGCTGTGCAAGTAAATGCTGCATGATTATAGCACTGTGGCTTATAGCTGTGCAAGTGCTGCATGATAATATAGCACTGTACCTTACAGCTGTGCAAGTAAATGCTGCATTATATAGCACTGACTTACAGCTGTGCAAGTAAATGCTGCATGGTAATATAGCACCATCTTCCAGCTGTGCAAGTTGATGCTGCGTGATATAGCACTGGCTTACAACTGTGCAAGTAAATGCTGCCTAATATAGCACTAGCTTACAGCTGTGCAAGTTAATGCTGCCTGATAATATAGCACTGTGGCTTACAGCTGTACAAGTTAATGCTGCCTGATAATATAGCACTGTGGCTTACAGCTGTACAAGTTAATGCTGCCTGATAATATAGCACTGTGGCTTACAGCTGTACAAGTAAATGCTGCCTGATAATATAGCACTGTGGCTTACAGCTGTACAAGTAAATGCTGCCTGATAATATAGCACTGACTTACGACTGTGCATGTAAATGCTGCATGATAATATAGCACTGACAGTTGTGCATGTAAATGCTGCATGATAATAGCACTGACTTACAGCTGTGCAAGTCAATGCAGCATAATATATCAGTCATACAGCTGTGCAAGTAAATGCTACCTGATATAGCACTGTGGCTTACAGCTGTGCAAGTAAATGCTGCATGATATAGCACTGACTTACAGCTGTGCAAGTTAATGCTGTAATATAGCACTGTGGCTTACAGCTGTACTAGTAAATGCTGTGTGATGATATAACTTACATATGTGCAAGTAAATGCTGCATGATAATATAGCACTGCGGCTTATAGATGTGCAAGTTAATGCTGCGGGATAGTATAGCACTGGCTTAGAGCTGTGCAAGTAAATGCTGCCTGATAATATAGCACTGTCTTACAGCTGTGCAAGTTAATGTTACATAATAGCACTAACTTACAGCTGTGCAAGTCAATGCAGCATAATATAGTACTGTGACTTAAAGCTGTACAAGTAAATGCTGCATGATAATATATCACTCTTACATATGTGCAAGTAAATGCTGCGGGATAATATAGCACTGCGGCTTATAGATGTGCAAGTTAATGCTGCCTGATAATATAGCACTGGCTTACAGCTGTGCAAGTAAATGCTGCCTGATAATATAGCACTGGCTTACAGCTATGCAAGTTAATGCTGCGGGATAATATAGCACTGTCTTACAGCTGTGCAAGTTAATGTTACATAATAGCACTAACTTACAGCTGTGCAAGTCAATGCAGCATAATATAGTACTGTGACTTACAGCTGTACAAGTAAATGCTGCATGATAATATATCACTCTTACATATGTGCAAGTAAATGCTGCGGGATAATATAGCACTGCGGCTTATAGATGTGCAAGTTAATGCTGCCTGATAATATAGCACTGGCTTACAGCTGTGCAAGTAAATGCTGCCTGATAATATAGCACTGGCTTACAGCTATGCAAGTTAATGCTGCGGGATAATATAGCACTGTCTTACAGCTGTGCAAGTTAATGTTACATAATAGCACTAACTTACAGCTGTGCAAGTCAATGCAGCATAATATAGTACTGTGACTTACAGCTGTACAAGTAAATGCTGCATGATAATATATCACTCTTACATATGTGCAAGTAAATGCTGCGGGATAATATAGCACTGCGGCTTATAGATGTGCAAGTTAATGCTGCCTGATAATATAGCACTGGCTTACAGCTGTGCAAGTAAATGCTGGCTGATAATATAGCACTGGCTTACAGCTATGCAAGTTAATGCTGCGGGATAATATAGCACTGTCTTACAGCTGTGCAAGTTAATGTTACATAATAGCACTAACTTACAGCTGTGCAAGTCAATGCAGCATAATATAGTACTGTGACTTACAGCTGTACAAGTAAATGCTGCATGATAATATATCACTCTTACATATGTGCAAGTAAATGCTGCGGGATAATATAGCACTGCGGCTTATAGATGTGCAAGTTAATGCTGCCTGATAATATAGCACTGGCTTACAGCTGTGCCAGTAAATGCTGCCTGATAATATAGCACTGGCTTACAGCTATGCAAGTTAATGCTGCGGGATAATATAGCACTGCGGCTTACAGCTGTGCAAGTTAATGCTGCCTGATAATATAGCACTGGCTTACAGCTGTGCAAGTAAATGCTGCCTGATAATATAGCACTGGCTTACAGCTGTGCAAGTAAATGCTGCCTGATAATATAGCACTGGCTTACAGCTGTGCAAGTAAATGCTGCCTGATAATATAGCACTGTGGCTTACAGCTGTGCAAGTTAATGCTGTAATATAGCACTGTGGCTTACAGCTGTACTAGCAAATGCTGTGTGATAATATAGCACTGTAGCTTACACTTAAATTATATCTGGTGGATATAAAAGCTTCTAGAGCAATAGGAAAAGGCCCATGCTGAGGCACAATTCAAAGCACACGTGCACGTACTCCGAGCCGCTCAGACAAGACTCCTGCAGTGTAATATTGCAGAATGTGGCAGCCCCCACACAGTAACTCCAGATGGAAACTGCCGCACACTATATCAGTGGCCTGAGCCAACCTTGGGTGCATAAATAGATGTATAAAACTGTAAATTTCCCTGGTGCCATAAATACTGCCAAAGATCATCCTCAGAAGCTTTGCTTGGGGAGAGTTTCCTTGCCCTGCCCACCTTGTTGCTGGACAGAACTTGGAAGCTAATCAGCTGATTGTTTCACCTGTGCTCCAGTTCAGATATCTTCAAAATGTTGCCTTTTAGGGAGGTCTGAGGAGAGGTTTGAAAACCAGTGCCCCAACATAAACCCCTAAACCACCGTCTCCCCACATCGCCAACACTAAAACCAATTAACCGCCAAACCACCCCCCCACATCGCGACTACTAAAATAAACCTTTTAACCCTAACTTTAAATCAAAGTTACAATAGACTTGTGCACAATCGAAAATTCAGTTTCAGAATTTATTTGTCGTTTCAAATTTTGAAATTCGGATGCATTTGAAACAGTTACTGAATTATCGGACCGAATTGTTATTTCTAACTAATGTTCCAGCGATTGCCGAAACAAAATTATGTTAAACCGCCGCCACCACCCACGCCGCCACTAAAATTATTACACTTTATGAAGCGCCATCATATTCCGTAGCGCTGTCTATGGATACAGTTCATTTAAATAATATAAAACTTTTAGAGACAGGACAAAATTTACAAACATACAGGAGGAATTGAGGGCCCTATTCCCGTGGGAACTTACAATCTAGAAGGGTAGGAGGTTGAGAAACAGGAGGTAAGGACTGCAAGATTGAAAAAGATGTTAATGCAGAGTTAGAGGAGGGAAATGTTAGGTAAGAGAAATTATTGAGTTGGGTGGTAGGCTTCTCTGAACAGAAAAGTCTTCAGGGAACATTTAAAGGAAAAAGATTAGGGCAAATCCTGACAGCACAAGGGAGAGTGTTCCAGAGGGTAGGTGCTGCACGACAGAAGTCCTGCAGTCTAGCATGAGAAGAGGCGATAGCCACGGATGCAAGGAGCAGGTCATTGTTGGATCGTAATGGGCGGGCTGGAGTATACTTGTTGATTTGAGGGGAGCAGTGTTGGTGAGCGCTTTGTATGCAAGGGTGAGAATTTTGAATTTAATTCTGCTGTAAATAGGGAGACAATGAAGGGACTCGCAGAGAGGTGCAGCAGATAAAGAGCGACGGGAAAGGTGGATGAGCCTGGCAGATGCATTTAGGATGGATTGAAGGGTGAGAAGCGGGAAAGAGTTAGGCCAGAGTAAGTAGATTATTGCAGTAGTCAAGTCGGGAAATAACAAGGGAGTGGATTTGCTTTGTGGTGTTAGCGCACAGAAAAGGTTGAAGCTTGGAAACATTGCGTAGATAGTTGCGGCAGGATGTAGAAAGCAATTGGATATTGGGGTGAAGGATAGATTTGAGTCAAGTGTAACTCAAATGGTGATGCCATCAACAGGGATAGAGAAGTCAGAAGTCTGCGTAGAGCTTGAAGGGGGGATAAGGAGCTCAGTCTTGAGCATGTTAATCTTTAGGTGATGAGAGGCCATCCAGGAAGAAATACCAGATAAGCAGTTGCTGACATGAGAAAGGACAGAGGGAAAGAGAGCAGGGGTGGAGATATAAAGCTATTAACCCCTAAATCGCCATCCCCCCACATCACTAAAACTACATAAACCTATTTACCCCTAAACCTCCGCCCCTATCACAGACTAAATAACAAAATCAAATTTATTAACCCTGAAACCGCACCCCGACATCGCCGACACAAACTAAACCTATTAACCCCTAATCCGCACCTCCCCCACACCAACTAAAGCTATTAACCCCTAAACCACCGTTCACAAACATCACCAATACCGACTAAACCTATAACCCCTAAACTGCCAGCCCCCACATCGCAATAACCTAAATTAAATTATATTAACCCCTAAACCTAACACCCCCTAACTTTAAACCTAACAACCCCTAACAATTCAAATAACAGTTACAATTAATACCTATTTAAATATAAATACAAAGTAACTTACCTATATAAACCCCTAACCCTAACACCCCCTAAAATTAACCCTAACACCCCCTAAAATTAACCCTAACACCCCCTAAAATTAACCCTAACACCCCCTAAAATTAACCCTAACACCCCCTAAAATTAACCCTAACACCCCCTAAAATTAACCCTAACACCCCCTAAAATTAACCCTAACACCCCCTAAAATTAACCCTAACACCCCCTAAAATTAACCCTAACACCCCCTAAAATTAACCCTAACACCCCCTAAAATTAACATAATTAAAATATAACTAAATTAAAGTTACCATTACTAACTAAATACCTATTTAAATACAAAGTAATTTACCTGTGAAATAAAACCTAAGCTAGCGACAAGTTATATTGTAGCTAGCTTAGGTTTTATTTCGCAGGCTAGTTTGTATTTATTTTAACTAGGTAGACTAGTTAGTAAAAAAAATTGTTATTAACTATTTACTAACTACCTAGTTAAAATAAATACAAACTTACCTGTGAAATAAAAATAAAAAACTACAATTACAAAATAAAAAACCTACCATTCCATCAAAAAAACCGAAATTATCAAAAATTATTCCTATCCCAATACCCCTCTTTTTTTTAAAAAAAAAACACCCCAAAATAAAAAAAATCCCTAATCTATAATAAGCTACCAAGGGCCCTTAAAGGGGCCTTTTGTAGGGCATTGCTCTAAAGTTAACAGCTCTTTCTAAAAAAGAAAAACCCAAATCCCACTAACATTACAAACCCCCACCCCCAAAACCCACAAAATATAACGTTAAACCTAATCTACCTATTGCCCTGAAAAGGGCATTTGTATGGGTATTGCCCTGAAAAGGGCATAGGCTCTTTTGCTGCCCTTTAAAAGGGCATTCAGCTTTTTAGCGTAACTAGCTAAAAATAAATAAAACAACTATGAAATAAAACCTAAGCTTAAACTACAAAAAAAAAGCAACATTACATTTAAATAAAAAACTCACAACAAAAATAAATTTGCTACAATAAAAAAAAAACATGACAAAAAAGAAAATTTGCAACAATAAAAAATTAAAACCTAAAAAGGGCTTTTTGTAGGGCATTAAAAAAAAATACAACCCCCACCCAACCCTCCAAAATAAAAAAAAGCAACTTACTAAAAAAGCTGATCTACCCATTGCCCCTAGAGGGGCATTTATATGGTTATTGCCCTTAAAAGGGCAATCCATTCTTACAGCCCATAACCCCCCCCCCAAAAAAAAAACACTAACCCTAAAATAGGTACTCACCATTACTGAAGTCTGGTGATCCATCTTGTTCCCAGGAGCGAAAGGTCTTCATCCAAGCAGACCCATCTTCCATCGCGGGATTATCTTCTTGCCAGGTGCGGAGGGGGTCTTCAGAGGGCGAATCCAGAGTGGTGGCGGTCATCAGCAACGTGGAGGGTCCTATTCATTCGATAGTCTTCCGCACATGGATTTAATGCAAGGTTTTTTATTTTTGTAATTGTAGCATTTTTTTTATGTTAGGGTTTCTTAAAATTTTAGCAATTTTTTGGTAATGTTCAGTTTTTATTTAAATGTAATGTTATTTTTTGTAGTTTAAGCTTAGGTTTTATTTTTTTCACAGGTAAGTTTTAATTTATTTTAAGGTAGTATATTGTAAATTTAATTTAAAGTTAAGGGGTGTTAGGTTTAGGGGTTAATTTAATTTAGGTAGTCGCGATGTGGGGGCAGCGGTTTAGGGGTTAATAGGTTTATTTTACAAGAAAAAAAAAGTGGTAACAATGGAAGAAATAAATGAATACTCTCTAAAGCTGTGACCGCAGCAGACCCTGTTTTCTCCCGGACTGACTTAAAAATGTACTAAAGCTTGGATGCGCTTATACACAGTAGTCACATTCAGACGCGGACAGTAATTCTGCATAGAAAGGTTCACAATCATGCACTATCCACCAATATATGTGAAATGAGTAAATACACTGCTCAAAATAAAAGGGAACACTTAAACAACACAATGTATCTCCAAGTCAATCACACTTCTGTGAAATCAAACTGTCCACTTAGGAAGCAACACTGAGTGACAATCAATTTCACATGCTGTTGTGCAAATGGGATAGACAACAGGTGGAAATTATAGGCAATTAGCAAGACACCCCCAATAAAGGAGTGGTTCTGCAGGTGGTGACCACAGACCACTTCTCAGTTCCTATGCTTTCTGGCTGATGTTATGGTCACTTTTGAATGCTGGTGGTGCTTGCACTCTAGTGGTAGCATGAGACGGAGTCTACAACCCACACAAGTGGCTCAGGTAGTGCAGCTCATCCAGGATGGCACATCAGTGCGAGCTGTGGCAAGAAGGATTGCTGTGTCTGTCAGCGTAGTGTCCAGAGCATGGAGGCGCTACCAGGAGACAGGCCAGTACATCAGGAGACGTGGAGGAGGCCGTAGGAGGGCAACAACCCAGCAGCAGGACCGCTACCTCCGCCTTTGTGCAAGGAGGAACAGGAGGAGCACTGCCAGAGCCCTGCAAAATGACCTCCAGCAGGCCACAAATGTGCATGTGTCTGCTCAAACGGTCAGAAACAGACTCCATGAGGGTGGTATGAGGACCCAACGTCAACAGGTGGGGGTTGTGCTTACAGTCCAACACCGTGCAGGACGTTTGACATTTGCCAGAGAACACCAAGATTGGCAAATTCGCCACTGGCGCCCTGTGCTCTTCACAGATGAAAGCAGGGGCACACTGAGCACATTTGACAGACGTGACAGTCTGGAGACGCCGTGGAGGACGTTCTGCTGCCTGCAACATCCTCCAGCATGGCCAGTTTGGCAGTGGGTCAGTAATTGTGTGGGGTGGCATTTCTTTGAGGGGCCGAACAGCCCTCCATGTGCTCGCCAGAGGTAGCCTGACTGCCATTAGGTATCAAGATGAGATCCTCAGACCCCTTGTGAGACCATATGCTGGTGCGGTTGGCCCTGGGTTCCTCCTAATGCAAGACAATGCTAGACCTCATGTGGCTGGAGTGTGTCAGCAGTTCCTGCAAGACGAAGGCATTGATGCTATGGACTGGCCCTCCCGTTCCCCAGACCTGAATCCAATTGAGCACATCTGGGACATCATGTCTCGCTCCATCCACCAACTTCACTTTGCACCACAGACTGTCCAGGAGTTGGTGGATGCTTTAGTCCAGGTCTGGGAGGAGATCCCTCAGGAGACCATCCGCCACCTCATCAGGAGCATGCACAGGCGTTGTAGGGAGGTCATACAGGCACGTGGAGGCCACACACACTACTGAGCCTCATTTTGACTTGTTTTAAGGACATTACATCAAAGTTGGATCTGCCTGTAGTGTGTTTTTCCACTTTAATTTTGAGTGTGACTCCAAATCCAGACCTCCATGGGTTGAAAATTTTGATTTCCATTTTTTAATTTTTGTGTGATTTTGTTGTCAGCACATTCAACTATGTAAAGAACAAAGTATTTAATTAGAATATTTTATTCATTCAGATCTAGGATGTGTTATTTTAGTGTTCCCTTTATTTTTTTGTGCAGTGTATATACACATAAGAGTTGGGTGTTCAGCTCCTTAATAAAAAACAGGCGTATCACTTGTAAGGTAAAAACGTTTTATTGCTCAGCGCATTTCAACGGCAACAAGCCGTCTTTCTCAAGAGCGATTAAAATCATTAAAAGTATGCTGACAAAGTGATTATACATTTCCGCAAACAGGTGGTTTAAAATAAAAAAAATTGCACTATCCGTGACGTCACAAACTCACATAACTGCATTTACACCCGTATCTCTCTTTAGTTAGCAACAAAATTAAAGTAAAAATATATTATGAAGCAATATTGCTAAGCAGAAATCATTTAGACCTATACATCAATTATATTTAGACAAAAATAGCCAATAATGTTTTTAAAAAGAACATTCAGTGAAATGTTTATCAAGGATCATAAGCATTATTTAGCAGTGTGATCTACTCCTGTCTTTCACACCTTCTGCAGAAACAGTCAAACTCCTGTGATCAGAGGGCGTGACAGGAGTAAATCACACTGCTAAATAATGCATAGGATCCTTGCTAAACGTTCAGTAAGCTGGGTGTCAGCCCTTAGTGATTTACATTCAGGAGAGGTCACAAAAAGCAGAAATCTTTTGCACAAATTATATGCAGCGTGCTGGGAGAGCTTCCTCCCTCTCCCAGAGCATGTCAGTAATTGACAATTATTACACCGAAAATGGATCTGCTTAGAGAATAAAACTTGTGGGCAGCGTTTTTATAAATAAACTGGGAGGGGGGAGAGTTAAAAACAGAAGCACTAGTTATAAGCATTTTATTTAAATCCTGCTGCATAATGGTTTTTATATACATAGACTGGGAAATTAAATATATTTATACCCTCACTGAAAAATAACTTCAGACACTGCAGCTCACACGCTGTAGGCAGAGATGTGATTCCTCTAAGTACTGTATATGTATAGACAATACGGTGTGTGTCACATGACTGCATAATGACCATGTGACTACTGTTTTGTTCCATTTTTTTGATTATTTGCTATATACATGTGACTACTGTGCCCCTGTAACGCACGCTACAATATGGCAGCTTACATAGGAAATCAAGCACTGGATCAACACGTTCAAAACAATCTCCTTCAAAAGTGTGGGCTAATAGGAACAGAAAATAGGCAGCAGTGATTACTTTTTTTAACCCCTTAAGGACAAGGCCATTTTTCAATTTCTTTCCATTAAGGACCAGGGCAATTTTTACATTTCTGCGGTGTTTGGGTTTAGCTGTAATTTTCCTCTCATTTACTATACCCACACATTATATACCGTTTTTCTCGCCATTAAATGGACTTTCTAGAGATACCATTATTTTTATCATATCTTATAATTTCTATAAAAAAATTTATAAAATATGAGGAAAAATTGGAAAAAAACACTTTCTGACACCCAAAATCTGTTACACATCTACAACCACCAAAAAACACCCATGCTAAATAGTTTCTAAATTTTGTCCTGAGTTTAGAAATACCCAATGTTTACATGTTCTTTGCAAGTTATAGGGCATTAAGTACATATGTATATAAGTATGTTAGAATTCACAACCTTAGGTAAAAATTGAAAAGAAGTCTGCAAAACTGCCTTATCCTGATGAAAAATCAGAAAAGGAGACTCACAAGAAAGAGCAGATAACTCAGAAACTCTTCTAGCAGAAGAGATGGCCAAAAGGAGCAACACTTTCCAAGAAAGTAGTTTAATGTCCAAAGAATGCATAGGTTCAAGTGGAGGAGCCTGTAAAGCCTTCAGAACCAAATTAAGACTCCAAGGAGTAGAAATTGATTTAATAACAGGCTTAATATGAACTAAAGCCTGTACAAAACAATGTATATCAGAAAGTATAGCAATCTTTGTGAAATAAAACAGAAAGAGCGGAGATTTGTCCTTTTAAGGAACTTGCAGACAAACACTTATCCAAACCATCCTGAAGAAACTGCAAAATTCTAGGAATTCTAAAAGAATGCCAGGAGAATTTATGAGAAGAACACCATGAAATTTAAGTCTTCCATACTCTATAAATCTTTCTAGAGACAGATTTACGAGCTTGTAACATAGTATTAATCACTGAGTCAGAGAAACCTCTATGACTTAGTACTAAGCATTCAATTTCCATACCTTCAAATTTAATGATTCGAGATCCTGATGGAAAAACGGAGCTTGAGATAGGTCTGGCCGTAAAGGAAGTGGACAAGGCGGGCAACTGGACATCCAAACCAGATCCGCATACCAAAACCTGTGTGGCCATGCTGGAGCCACCAGCAACACAAATGATTGTTCCATAATGATTTTGGAGATCACTCTTTGAAGACCTAGAGGCAGGAAAATGTAAGCAGGATGATAACACCAAGGAAGTGTAAGCGCATCCACTGCTTCCGCCTGAACATCCCTGGACAGGTATCTGGGAAGTTTCTTGTTTAGATGAGAGGCCATGAGATCTCTCTGGAAGACCCCACATCTGAACAATCTGAGAAAACACATCTGGAAGGAGAGACCACTCCCATGGATGTAGAGTCTGGCGGCTGAGATAATCCGCCACCCAATTGTCTACACCTGGGATATGCACCGCAGAGATTAGACAGGAGCTAGATTCCGCCCAAACAAGTATCCGAGATACTTCTTTCATAGCTTGGGGACTGTGAGTCACACCCTTATTGACATATGCCACTGTTGTGATATTGTCTGTCTGAAAACAAATGAACGGTTCTCTCTTTAACAGAGGCCAAAACTGAAGAGCTCTGAGAATTGCACAGAGATCCTCAAACAGCTCCCCAACCTGAAAGACTCGCATCTGTTGTGATCAGTCCAGGTTGGCCAAACAAAAGCCCCTTGAACTAAACAATGGTGATCTATCCACCATGTCGGAGAGTGTCGTACATTGGGATTTAAGGATATTAATTGTGATATCTTTGTATAATCCCTGCACCATTGATTCAGCATACAAAGCTGAAGAGGTCTCGTGAAAATGAGCAAAGGGGATCGCGTCCGATGCTGCAGTCATGAGACCTAAAACTTCCATGCACATAGCCACTGAAGGGAATGACAGACTGAAGGTGCCGGCAGGCTGCAACCAATTTTAAATGTCTCTTGTCTGTTAGAGACAGTCATGGACACTGAATCTATCTGGAAGTCTAAAAAGGTGACCCTTGTCTGAGGAATCAAGAAACTTTTTGGTAAATTGATCCTCCAACCATGTTTCAGAAGAAACTAGTTGATTTGTGTGAGATTCTGCAGTACGTAAAGACTGAGCTAGTACCAAGATATCATCCAAATAAGGAAACACAGCAATACCCTGTTATCTGATTACAGAGAGTAGGGCACCCAGAACCTTTGAAAAGATTCTTGGAGCTGTTGCTAGGCCAAATGGATGAGCAACAAATTGGTAATGCTTGTTTAGAAAAGAGAATCTCAGAAACTGATAATGTTCTGGATGAATCAGAATATGAAGGTATGCATCCTGCAAGTCTATTGTGGACATATGTCCTTGCTGAACAAAATTCAGAATAGTCATAGTCACCATCTTGAAAATTGGTACTTACATAACGATTCAAAATTTTCAGATCCAGAACTGGTCTGAATAAATTCTTTGGAACAATGAATAGATTTGAATAAAACCCCAAACCTTGTTCCTGAAAAGGAACTGGCATGATTACCCCTGAAGACTACAGGTCTGAAACTTCAGGAAAGCCTGAGCTTTTACTGGATTTGCTGGGATACGCAAGAGAAAAAATCTTCACAGGAGGTGTTACTCTGAATCCTATTCGATACCCTTGAGAGAATGCTTTGAATCCATTGATTTTGGACAGATTTTATCCAAATATCCTTGAAAAACCTTAATCTGCCCCCTACCAGCTGAGCTGGAATGAGGGCCGCACCTTCATGCGGACTTAGGGGCCAACTTTTGTTTCCTAAATGGCTTGGATTTATTCCAATTTGAGGAAGGCTTCCAATTGGAAGCAAATTCCTTGGGGGCAGGATTGAGTTTTTGTTCCTTATTCTGACGAAAGGAACGAAAACAGTTAGAAGCCTTAGATATACCCTTAGGTTTTTTATCCTGAGGCAGTTGAAATAATAGAATCCAACTGAGAACCAAATAAATTATTACCTTGGAAAGAAAGAGTAATCTAGATTTAGATGTCATATCAGCATTCCAAGATTTAAGCCACAAAGCTCTTCTAGCTAATATAGCTAAAGACATGGATCTAACATCAATTTTGATAATATAAAAAATGGCATCACAAATAAAATTAGCATATTGCAGTAAGCGAATAATGCCTGATAAGTCAGAATCCAATTCCTGTTGCGCTTAATTCTCCAACCAGAAAGTTGATGCAGCTGCAACATCAGCCAAAGAAATTGCAGGTCTGAGAAGATGACCTGAATATAAATAGGCCTTCCTTAGATAAGATTCAAGCTTCCTATCTAAAGGATCCTTAAAGGAAGTACTATCTTCCATAGGAATAGTGGTACATTTAGCAAGAGTAAAAATAGCCCCATCAACTTTGGGGATTTTTTCCCAAAACGCTATAGATTTTGCTGGTAAAGGATACAATTTTTTAAACCTTGTAGAAGGAATAAAATGTACCTGGCTTATTCCATTCCTTAGAAATCATATCAGAAATAGCCTCAGGAATAGGAAAAACCCCTGGGGAAACCACAGGTTTAAAAACAGCATTTAAACGTTTATTAGACTGAACGTCAATAGGACTGGTTACCTCAACATCCAAAGTAATTAACACTTATTTTAATGAACGTATATACTCTATTTTAAATAAATAAGTAGATTTGTCAGTGTCAATGTCCGAGGAAGGATCTTCTGTATCAGATAGATCCTCATCAGAAGAGGATAAATTATAATATTGTTGGTCATTTGAAATTTCATCAACTGAATGAGAAGTTTTTAAAGACCTTTTACATTTATTAGGTGGAAATGCAGACAAAGCCTTCAGCATAGAATCAGAAACAATATTCTTAAAATTTACAGGTATATCATGCACATTAGAAGTTGAAGGAACTGCAACTGGCAATGTACTATTACTGATGGATACACTATCTGCATGTAAAAGTTTATCATGACAACTATTACAAATGACATTCGGCGAAATAATTTCTACAATTTTACAACAAATCCACTTAGCTTTGGTAGAATCGATGTCAGGCAGCAATGTTCCAGCAGAAACTTCTGAGGCAGGATCAGATTGAGACATCTTGCAAAATGTAAGAGAAAAAACATAAAGCAAAATTATCAATTTCCTTATATGACAGTTTCAGGAATGGGAAATGCAAATAGCATAGCCCTTTGATAGAGAAAAAGGCAAGAGGCAAACATGAATGGGGTATTGAAATGAAAGTTTGGCGCCAAGTATGACGCACAACGTAACAAACTTTTTTGGCGCCAAAAATAACCGGAAATGACACTCGCGTCACCGACGCAACTGTGTGAAAGGACTCTGCGTCGAGTATGACGCCGGAAATGACGAAGTTGCGTCAGACGTATTTTTTTGCGCCAAGGACGTAATAAAGTTTAGCATTTGACTCACCCGTGGGCCTAATACCGCCCGCAATTTGCAAGAAATAGTCAATTGAAAAAAAGACTAAACCCCAGGTAAGAAATTTCTTTAAAAAAATGTTTATATTCCCCAAATATGAAACTGACAGTCTGCAGAAGGAAATTCATGAACCTGACTCATGGCAAATATAAGTACAATACATATATTTAGAACTTTATATAAATGCATAAAGTGCCAAACCATAGCTGAGGTGTCTTAAGAAATAAAAAACATACTTACCAAAAGACACCCATCCACATATAGCAGATAGCCAAACCAGTACTAAAACAGTTATTAATAGAGGTAATGGTAAATTGAGAGTATATCGTCAATCTTAAAAGCGAGGTAGGAGATCTCTCTCTACAACCGATAACAGAACCTATGAAATAGACCCCCGTTAGGGAAATAATCGTATTCAATAAGTGATACTCCCTTCACGTCCCTCTGACATTCGCTGTACTCAGAGGAATCTGGCAACAATGCTGAGAAGCGCATATCAACGTAGAAATCTTAGCACAAACTTACTTCACCACCTCCATAGGTGGCAAAGTTTGTAAAACTGAATTATGGGTGTGGTGAGGGGTGTATTTATAGGCATTTTGAGGTTTAGGAAACTTTGCCCCTCCAGGTAGGATTGTATATCCCATATGTCACTAGCTCATGGACTCTTGCCAATTACATGAAAGAAAGTAAATTTCTTATTTAATCACATTTGGCAGTGAAATGGTGGCATGGAAGATCAATATATATATATATATATATATATATATATATATATATATATATATATATATATATATATATATATATATATATAGTTTTGATAGGTAAATAAAATCAAGGGTCTATTTCTGTTTGAATGGAGTGATAGCAAAAATGCTAATTCACCAGTATTTTGGACAAGTTCTTCTCTGAATTTCCTGGAAGCAAACGGGTTAAGAGATAACCCATCACCACCTATTTTATATCTTAAAAATAAAACAGACTACATCTGATCTAAAAAATATAGCTATTTGTTGTACTGTTTGTTAGAGGGGTGCTGGTATCCCATAATATATAGAAGCTCCCACAATATACTAATTAAAGGGATAGTAAACACCAAAAATGTTATTGCTTAAAAAGATAGATAATCCCTTTTACCATACCCCAGTTTTACATAACCAACACTGTTATAGAAATATACTTTTTACCTCTAATTACCTTGTAGCTAAGCTCCTGCTGACTGCCCCTCAGATCTTTTGACAGACTTACATTTTATTTAATTAGTGCTGACTCTTAAATAACTTCACGTGCATGAGCACAATGTTATCTATATGAAACACATGAAATAACGCCATTTAGCTATGAAAAACTGTCAAATGCATTTAGATGAGAGGCAGCCTTCAATGGCTTAGAAATTAGCATATGAGCCTACCTATGTTTAGCTTTCAACTAACAACAAGAGAACAAAGCAAATTTGATAAGTTAATTAGAAAGTTGTTTAAAACTGCATGCCCTATCTGAATCATGAAACTTTAATTTGGACTTAACTATCCCTTTAATAACACCTTTTGGATCTTATGTAACACTTTAACCTAATCTATCAAAGGTCGATTAGCCTTTTATAATTTTGATTTGGGGGGCTTATCTGGTTTAGGTTGGTTGGCACCCGATAAGAGGCTCCTACAATATGATTATTAAAGCCAGCTTGTGTGTCAAACACTTAATCTAAACTGATCTAAGAAACATCTATTAGCCTGAATGTTTTTCAACTGACATTTTTAAGTAGGGGGCTAGGCCCCCCTAATTGAATACCTATTCATGTTAAGTCTAACAAAACTGAATAATCATACCTGATCTAATATCTGTCAAATTGTATACCTTTCTGTCCAATTGTTTATGAGGGGCTGGCACTCCATTTGAATACATATAGGCTCCCACAATTTTATTATTAAAGGGACATGATACCCAAATACCAAAGCACTTGAAAGTGAGGCAGCATAGCTACAAAAATCTGACTGGAAAATATCACCGTCGCTATATAAAAAAGGAAGATACTGTACCTCAATTTCTTCAGAAGTTAAATCCCATTACAAGTGATTTTAAGCAGCCAATCAGGATGCTAGTCCCAAGACTGGAAAAGGATCATGTATCTGGCATGTGTTGCAGTCATGTTTATTATGAAATCTCGCAAGATTACAGTAAAGCAAAGTGTGACATGAGCAATGATGAAGCGGGTTGACAGTTTTCTTCAACATACAGCTGACAGCAGCAGGATTACTGTTCACAAAGCACTTAAACTTGTAAATTAAAACAATTTTAAGGTAAATTTTCTTCTCATAGAGATTGTCAGCTAATATTTTCTTGTCAGACTTTTACAATTATGCTGCACAACATTTAAGAGATTTAACATATGGGTATCATGTCCCTTTAATAGCGTATAAAAAGAAAGGCGCCACCATAGTGCACAATCAATGTTGTAGATCAGAACCAGCACACGTGTGTTCTTAAAAGATTCAAGGCACTTGACAAGTGCTACAAGGGCCTCCTGGACTCTTAAAGTTGCCCAGACAACTTCTCCCGTGTTCTCCAAGCCGCTTGATGTTCCAACGGGCTGCCACAAACAGGATTCAAAGAAGTTGTACAACACTGCAGTATTCGAAATAAAAGCTTTTCCCAGCTCCAATATAATAAAATATATATAGACACTTGTTTTTTAACCCTCCACACGGAAGGGCTGAAAACAGAGAAGCGCAAACAAGTATATATAGGTGTCAAGAAAAAATCCTATGTATGTTGTAAAATATTTGCACTAATATGCATAAAACATCACACACATATATAAGAAATACCCCATATAATAAAACTGATTAGCAATAAAATACTTATGTTTATGAGTCCATTTCAGTTCTTATAGGGGGAGGGAAAACAAGTTGCCCCATAACAGAACATCCTGTGCAACAGAGAAACCCCAAGAGACCGTTAGAAGAAGAAGATATAGGGGAAGTAGAGGGGGAACAAAATCAAGGAAAGAGAAACAGAGAAAGGTGGAATTAGAGGAAGGAATGAAAATGATTTTTAATTTATCTAATAGAGAATTTACAAAGGATGAACTTAGCTTGCTTATTAAAGGCATGAATTTTGCGCCCACAAGCAATTTTAATTCTTTTGATACCTTCATTGATATACAGAGTTTTATTAGAAATATTACACTAAAAAGACATTTTCACAAAAATGAAATTGAATATAATATAGATCACGATTTTTATTCCAACACATTGGATGAGGAAATTACAGAAATAATGAATCAGATAGAGTCACAAGATATCATACAAGGGGGTCCGAACCCAGAGGAATTAAATTTGTTAGACTTATCCTTATATGATGAGGGGGAAGACTTTTCAGTTCAGCATTGTTCTCTTAAAAGGAAATCTGTTTTTTACCCCACATACAGCCAAACAGAACATATAAGAATTTTCAATAAATTGGTATGCCAAGATAGAGTCAATATCAAGGAATAGAAATATAAGTAAAAACAAGAATTCTGTATTTAATATGTATAGTGATAACCTAACCAAAGGAGAACGGGAGGCATTAAAACATCTAAGTAAGTGCACTGATATAATTTTCAGAGCAGCTGATAAGGGAGGGGGAATTGTTGTACAGAATAGGAAAGATTATCTTGGAGAGGCACACCGTCTCTTACAAGATAAAACAACGTATCTCCCCCTTACATATAACCCAACGGAAAAATACAAAAAAGAACTACAACACCATCTAATAGAGGCAAAAGCATTGAATATATTGAATACAGAAGAATTTCACTATCTAAATGAAATAGCACCGAAAATAGCCTGTTTTTACCACTTGCCCAAGGTGCACAAAGATGCACATAATCCACCGGGGAGACCTATTGTCTCTGGGATAGGCTCTTTGTGTGATAATTTATCAAAATATATTGACTACTATCTACAACCTGTAGTCACTAACACAAGAGCCTATCTCAGAGACACTATTGATGTTATTAATAAATTCGAAGGCCTAATGTGGAAACACGAATATATATGGGTTACATGTGATGTCTCCACATTATATACCAGTATACCACATTTGTTGGGGACATCAATAATTATAGAAACATTGGATACTATTAAATTACCTAAAGACCAAATATCCTTTATTGCGGATTCTATTTTATTCATATTAACCCACAATTATTTTCTTTTTGAAGGAATCTATTACAAACAGATTCAGGGGACTGCGATGGGGACAACCTTTGCCCCATCATATGCAAATTTGTATATGTCCCATTTTGAGTCCAACACTATATGGAATAATAATCCTTTTAAAGAAAATATCATCAAATACTATCGTTTTATCGATGATATTTTAATATGGGAAGGGCCTTCCGAAAGTATTAATTTATTTATGAATTATCTTAATTCTAATAAATATAATTTAAAGTTCACCCATGAAATTTCTTCCTCATCCATTTCATTTTTAGATCTCACCCTCTACTCTGATCCAATTACGAATCAAGTTGCGGTTAGGAATTATCACAAAACCACAGATAGGAATAGTTTACTAAACGCAAGAAGTGGCCACCTGAAAAAATGGAAAAACAATATCCCCTTGGGTCAGTACCAAAGGATAAAAATAAATTGTACTGATAAAAACGATTATAACAAAGAATCTGAGATTTTAACTTATAAATTTCTACAAAAGGGATATAATCCAGATTTATTACGAGAAACTAGGGCAAGAGTGGAAAATATAGACAGAATGGATCTTATCAAACCTAAGACAAAATCAAAACACACTAATAAACTTGTAGATAGATATACAAGGGGTCCAAAATTTATAACTAAATACAACAGTCAACACTATAAAATAAAGAAGATTTTAAACAAGCATTGGAAGGTTTTGAAATTAGATCCTATCCTTGATAAAATACTAGCAGATAAACCTGATAGTCTTTAGAAAAAACAAGGACATTAAAAACTATATAGCACCCACAAAACTCCGTCAGCCACTAAAAGAAGGAAACTTAACCAGTTGGTGTGGAGCCAAATGTGGCCTTTTTCCTTGTAAACAAAAGGAATGTATACTGTGCCCCCTCATTTCTCCTAATAACATGCAATTTTGTAACTATAATGGAAACAAAAAGTATGACTAAGAGTAGATGTTCTTGTCACACCACATACGTAGTATACCAGCTATCCTGTAAATGTGGAATGATCTATGTAGGGAGAACGAAACGTAAAATCAAGTATAGAATAAGGGAACACGTAAACAATATCATTAATGGATTTGAAAATCATAGTGTATCCCAACATTTAAATATCTACCATAACCAAAATCCCAACGATTTAAGTGTTAACATTATAGAATGGGTGCCCCCAGATAAATGGGATACAAATAGGTTACTAAGACTGCGACAGAGAAACGTTTTGGATAAAAACTCTAGATTGTCTAGAACCTAAGGGACTGAACATTGAATTGGACATTCTAGCATATCTGTAGTAGTATAATTTGCATATATTAACTTGTGCATATTATTATAACATATTTTTTACTATTTAGAATTCGAGAAAGTAGTAGTGTAATTTTATGTATTAGACTTTTTAATTCTTTCAATAAATTAAATTAATCAATTTTTATAACGTTATAGTGTTTATGAATGTATGCACATATGCACTTTTTGATATGGGCAAATTTTATATTTATATTTATATGTGTTTTATATGTATATATTTATATGAATAGGTAATATTAATAAAATTGGATGTAATATTTAATTATTCATTGTATTAAGAAACAATAAGTAATCAATTTGTTAGTACATGAGGAAATTAGGAATATGTAATTAATGTGTATCTAGAATCTTTTTATCAATTTGCATTTAGAAATTTTCTTTTATTAATGTGACCGGGATAGAATATAATGATCTAATATGTTCTAACAATTAGTTGTTTTATCGATTTTAACATTGTGACATATTGTTTTTCAGTAATTCTCATGTTAACATTCTATTTCCGTTATGGCACTTATAATTGGTTTAAAGACCTATACAAACCGCTATAAAAGAGTCTAACACGGAAACAGAGGCAGTTCTTGACAAAGTCCCTCCGTTGAGGGACGAAACGCGTAGAACAGACAGTAGCTACTTTGTTATTTTGACCCTGGGAAGCCGCCGTAGGAGTTCCGGTATCACGTGGTACACGCATATCACTGGTAGGAAAACCTTACACGGAAGTTCTGAGGGTCACTGCTTGCATCCCCGCATGAAAGGGTCAGTATATTTTGCAAATACAGACGTTCTATTGTTAATCTTCATGAACTATTGACTACGAAGGGGAACATTTTTATCATATGTGCCTGTATAAATCGTATTTCTTGTGAGTATATACATAGCGTGTGGCTATAATTAAAGTTGGAAATCTACACTTGAATCGTGTCTGCGCTCTTCTGTTTTCTCCTTATATCCAGCTCCAATATAGCCTCTACACTCAGTGTGATGTTAAATGGCAGTGCTGGTTCCAATGTAGTAAAATAATGCTCGTGGATAAGCCTAATATTATAAAAAGACTTTAATCTTAAGATACAAAAACACAACATTTCACGATCTGAACTGACCGTTTCATCAGGTGTAAACACAGGATTAAAATATCCACGGCTTTAAAGAAACTTTTTTTGGCGTCCTAGGGGCTTTACTGCGCTTGCGCAAAGGTTTTACACATAGGTGAACACAAATGTTTTACATTGCACGTTTACACAAAGCCCCTAGGACGCCAAAAAAGTTTATTTAAAGCCGTGGATATTTTAATCCTGTGTTTACACCTGATGAAACGGTCAGTTCAGATCGTGAAACGTTGTGTTTTTATATCTTAAGATTAAAGTCTTTTTATAATATTAGGCTTATCCACGAGCATTATTTTACTACATTGGAACCAGCACTGCCTTTTAACATCACACTGAGTGTAGAGGCTATATTGGAGCTGGGAAAAGCTTTTATTTCGAATACTGCAGTGTTGTACAACTTCTTTGAATCCTGTTTGTGGCAGCCGGCTGGAACATCGAGCGGCTTGGAGAACACGGGAGAAGTTGGGCAACTTTACCTTGAATCTTGTAAGAACACGTGCGCTGGTTCTGACCTACATTGATTGTGCACTATGGTGGCGCCTTTTTCTTTTTACACGTTACAGAACATGAATTTGAATAACAAATTTTGAAGCAGCTTGCCGTGACCGTTTGGATCTTGTGGAGATCAGTAGTACACCATTTCAGAGGTTTTGGGAGAGATTCTATACTTACTTTGGATAAGTGTTTTGAACTTTCACAACCTTATGAACTTTACACATCACTTGTTTAAGACATCACTATTATTTTGTATCACTATGTATATTTGATACTTTGGTTTTTTGGATACATTTTGATTTGTTATAAGATCCACATGAAAACATATGCGAGTGATCCTACACACTAGTGGATCTATTGAATTTCATATATTTTTTTATCTTTTATTTTGACACTTAAATGTTGTATGCGCCCCAAAAAAATAAATCCTCAATCTCTAACACATTTGTATCCCTTTAATAACACCTTTGGCATGTTAGATCTAACATTATTGAACCAGATGTAACAAAGGTCCATTAGCCTGAATGATTTTTGCCTGGAATCTTTAAAGGGACAGTCTAGTATAAATTAAACTCATTATTCAGATAGAACTTAATTTTAATCAACTTTCCAATGTGCTTTTATCATCAAATTTGTTTTTTTCTCTTGGTATTCTTAGTTTAAACTAAACCTAGGTAGACTCATATGCTAATTTCTAAGCCTTTGAGGGCTGCCTCTTATCACATGCTTTTTAAATCTCTTTTCAACACAGAGACAGAAAGTACACGTGGGCCATATAGATAACACTGTTCAGGCACAGGGGGTTATTTAAGATCTAGCACAATACAATGTTAAATACAAGACAATAGATAATAAACAGTCACAGTCATGTGATCAGGGGGCTGGAAGAAGGTTCCTAGATACAAGGTAATCACAGAGGTAAAAAGTATATTCATATAACTTGATTATGCAAAACTGGGGAATGGGTAATAAAGGGATTATCTATCTTTTAAAACAACAATTCTATGGTAGACTGTCCCTTTAAGTGGAGGGAAAGTCTAAACCAGAATTTGTATCGTTTTAAAAGAAATCCCTTTTATCCATTCCCCAGTTTTGCATAACCAACAGTTATATGAATATACTTTTTACCTCCGATTACCTTGTTTTACAAGGGACACTAAACCCAATTTTTTTTCTTTAACGATTCAGATAGAGCACACAATTTTAAGCAACTTTCTAATTTACTCCTATTATCAATTTCTTTGTTCTCCTGCTATCTTTATTTTTAAAGCAGGAATACAAATCTTAGCAGCCAGCCAATTTTAGGTTCAGCACCATGGATAGCGCTTGGTTTAGAGGCTGACATTTACCCACCAATAAGCAAGCATAACCCAGGTTCTCAACCAAAAATGGGCCAGCTCCTATGCATCACATTCTTGCTTTTTAAATAAAGATAGCAAGAAAACAAAGAAAAAATAGGAGTAAATTAGAAAGTTTCTTAAAATTGCTGCTCTATCTGAATCATTAAAGAAAAAGTTTGTGTTTAGTGTCCCTTTAAGCATCTTCTGACAGCCCCCTGATCACATGACTAATTGACTTGCATTTTAGCCATTTAGTGCTGTGTTGTACCAACTCTTTAATAACTCCTCAGGCGTAAGCACAATCTTATCTTTATAGCCCAGATGAACTAGCAGTCTTGTGAAAAGCTCATTAAAAAGCATGCGATAAGAGGCTGTCTGTAGTGGCTTAGAAACAGGCAGAAATTTAGGGGTTTAAATGTTATAAAGTATATTTATATAACAGTGTTGGTTGTGCAAAGCTGGAGAATGGGTAGTAAAGCCTATTAACTTTTTAAACTAACAATTTTGGTGTTGACTTCATTTAAATGGGAGGTTAGCCCCCTCATGTAATACCCAATATCTAATTATGTTTGATCTAAAAACGACTGACTTATCATACCTGACCTATCTATTATATTATGGGGCTGGCACCCCATATTGAATACATAAAAGCTACCACGATAAAATACCACCTTTTACATGTTAGATTTATCTTAAACACATGATAAAGATCTATTAGCCTTCGCTATTAGCCTTAGCCTGTTATATCTGAGGTAATCAACATTTGATCAAACCTTAACAGATCTATTAGCATGAATTATTTTTTGTCCCCCCTAATTTAATAGATATACCTCAAATAATTGCCTTTGCAGATATTACGCTTTACAATTTAAAGGTTTGTGGAAACCCTGTGTCGAGCAAGTCAGCACCATTTTATACACACACAAGTGTGTGTGGATATATATATATATGATCTAGAAAATCAAGTGCACAAAAGCACTTCTCATAGTGCAATAAATTGTATTAAAAACAATTATATATACAGTACACACACAATCAGCAAAAAGATATGACTCACTGAAGGCTCAGATAATTAGCACTTTTTAGCAATAAAATATTTTTTATTTAAGGTATTATTTTTTGAGACCATATTGCATACTAGATAGAATACAGTATAGTGTAAATATAACTTATATGCACCGGGAAACACAAAAATTAGTGTGACTCACTATCGCTATATTCAGTTTATTGCGGTGGTCTGGAACCAAAACCACAATATCTGAGGTATGCCTATACCTAATGTCAATGTCAATCTAATTCTGATTAAGATTCCCCAAGAAATTAAAAACTTATTACATTCAGGAAACCAATTATTGCACGGCAAAAAAATTTGTAGATATCTTGATATTAAACAATATTTTTCATGCTACCTTCCTATTGGTAATCTAGATTTTTGCGAAGGCTTTATTCTTAGGGTTTTTGTAGATTGTAAAAGGTAACGTTTGGAGCATATCTCTCAATTGATAGATGGGGTACAAGGTATTTTTAAAACCTTTGAGAATCTCAAGCAAGAATATGATAGATAGATTTTTGCCTATCTGCAAATAAGGCATTATTGGTGCTCATTAAAATATAATTGTGTCCACAGCACTTGCTTCAAAATTTCTTATTTGGGGATGATTTTAGGATACAAAAGACAGCAGTAACATTTTGGGTTGTACACCCTTAGTCATGCAATGTAATACTGTTCACAAACTGTTTATAGCAACCCAGGTTACTTAATTAACATACACCTGTTAGTGTGCAATTTATTCTAATCCATATTAAAACCAGGTAACTCACCTGCCCATCTAGTGGTAAATACTAAATTCTACATATTCATTCTACAATATATACAAAAGATATTTTATAAAATTAATACTTTGTACACTGCTGGGCTAGATAATCTACATGAATACTGATACATACAACTATATTCATTCCCAAAGGCTTCATAGAATTTTATGTAGATATCCAAAATTTTCTTTTTAACAATAATTCCCTATTGCCCCCTCTTCTAGGCAACTTAATTTGATTGATAACCTGCCATCTTAATTGACTGAGAGTGCCCAGCTTCCAGTAAGTCAGATGAAACAGAAGCTTTGTTATTGCACCTGATAATCGATTTGTGTTCCGTGATACAATCTCATACCCTCCTTGTAGTCTCTCCAAAATAAATCGTGGAGCATGGGTACTTGATCAGATAGATCACATAACATGAGTTACAAGAGAAGAAATCTTATATTGTACAGTTTACCTGTTTGGGGGATGTGTGAACTTATTTCCCTTAATTAGGGAGTTACAATTAGAACACCCCAGGCAGGGATAGCAACCTACGTTTTTCTTGGTTATAGCCGGTTTCAGTTCTCGACTGGCTACCCTATATTAGTTTTTATAAGAATCTAATTTTTCAATTTCTCTTATAAGCCATCATGGGGGGGTCTTTAAAACAGGGTAAATTGTTGCAGTCTCTAAGTATGTGCCAATGTTTTTGTATTCTACTCAATATCCTACTATGGTTACCATACTTAGAGACAAACACCAAACCATCCTTCTCTCGGACTTTTGCCCGTGAAAGCAGCCCAGATTTCTCCATTTGATCAACTAATAATTTCCTGATTTATCAGATCCCCAGGGTATTCTCTATTCATTTTTTTTTACCCATATCATGCAGTCTGTAGTGTTCCCTTCCACATTAACAATCCTTTTTACCCTTATTAGCTGACTCCGGGGTAAGGAGTTCTAAAGTTTAGGAGGGTGAAAACTACTATAATGTAGAAGGTTGTTTTTATCAGTAGACTTGATATGGATTTCACATTCCAAACAATTTTTAGCAGTATTCTTATCCACCCTAGTGTCTAAAAAGACTACTGAAACATTGTTCCAATTTATAGTAAATGTAATGCCATTTACTGGTTGATTTAAATCTGCTACAAACTGCAACAGGGTATCTAAGTTGCCCCCCCCCCCCCATATGCCAAACATCTATGAAGAGCCACCATGTGGCTCCATATTGTAAAAACAATTCATGTTCATATACAAACTTTTCTTCAAACTTTCCCATGAATATGTTGGCGTATGAGGGGGCAACATTCGATCCCATGGCCGTACCACGTGTCTGGAGATAACAAGTATCACCAAACAAGAATTACAAAATAGTACCAATCTTAACTCTTCAAAAAAAATTGTATCTGATACTTTAAATGTTCGTATTCATCAGAACTTTAACACACCCAATACCACTCATGTTTAATTGAAGTGAACTAGAACTGAAACCGGCTATAACCAAGAAAAACGTGGGTTGCTATCCCTGCCTGGGGTGTTCTAATTGTAACTCCCTAAGGGAAATAAGTTCACACATCCCCAAACAGGTAAACTCTACAATATAAGATTTCTTCACTTGTAACTCACGTTATGTGATCTGATCAAGTGCCCATGCTCCAGGATTTATTTAGGAGAGACTACAAGGAGGGTACGAGATTGTATCACCAAACACAAATTGAATATCAGGTGCAATAACCAAACTGTTTCATCTCACTGGAAGCTGGGCACTCAGTCAATTAAGATGGCAGGTTATCGATCAAATTAAGTTGCCAAGAAGAGGGAGCAATAGGGAATTATTGTTAAAAAGAAAAGAATTATTTTGGATATCTACATTAAATTCCATGAAGCCTTTGGGAATGAAGATTATGATGTATCAGTATTCATGTAGATTATCTAGCCCAGCACAGTGTACAAAGTATTTTCAAATGTTTTTAAATGTCTTGTATATATTGTAGAATGAATATGTAGAACTTAGGATTTACCATTAGATGGGCCAGGTGATTTTTTATCTGGTTTTAATATGGATTAGAATCAATTGCACACTAACAGGTGTATGTTAAGTAACCTGGCTTGTTATAAACAGTTTGTGAACAGTATTACATTGTATGACTAAGGGTGCACAGCCCGAAACGTTACTGCTGTCTTTTGTACCCTAAAACCATCCCCAAATAAAAAAGAAATTTTGAAGCAAGTGCTGTGGACACCGTTTATTGGGGGTACCTAGGAGCTAGCAGTGAGCTCCTGTCTGCGTTAGCATTTGCATTGCTTTGGTGATACTGCTGGTATCTTTACATTGGATTGGGCTCATTCAAATATAAACAGCCTAGTAATTGGACGTTATTAGTAAATGGTATTTTGTTAAATGATGGGTATTTTGCTATACAGGTATACCTCACTTTACAGCGCTTCACTTTACAGCGCTTCGCTAATACAGCGCTTTGTGGAGTTGAAGTTTAACCTCCAAGGATTTTGAAACAGTGCTGTAATCATTGTGAGATTGCGAGAAAAGTGACTGGCACCATTTTGTTATGCGCAGTTCACTCTGTTTACATCATTACAGTGCAATCTGTCTCAGTGCTATAAGTCTGGCAAATTTTACTACAGTAATTGTCACTATTTTACAGGTACAGTATTTATTGAATATTAATTGAATAGTATGGTGTGCTAGTGTTAAACTAAACTTAGTGCTATTGCACACGTAATATATATAGGTTCAAACATGTTTTCAAGTTTTAAAAACACTGGCAAGTGAAAAGAAAGCTAAAACTGCCTTGTTTCACTTTAAGGCGGTTTTCACTTTACAGCGGGGCTCCGGTCCCTAACCCGCTGTATGAGCGGGGTATACCTGTATCTTACTGTATAAAATGTTAGCGGATTAAGAGGGTGTAGAAAATTTGCGCACACTCAGAAATGGGAACAGGATGTTGAAATGGTTAGTAACACCCTTATTCAAAAAAGCATTGAAAGAACATGGAAGGCAACTTTAGCAATTTCTTGGCGAGAATCCCATATTAAACGAACAGGACTTATACAACTCCCTAGTTAACATCTTAGAATAAAAATCTAATTTCCTGTTCTAGATGCAACTTCCCTGGCAGCAATTATGCATCGTCTATGGGACTGTCCCAAGATTAAAACATTTTGGGCTACGTTCTGATTTTGGCCAACTAAGATTATGAAGCAAGAGATTTATTTGAAGGAGGAGGTTCTATTTCTGCTAGAAGATAACCAAGAAAGGCCTAATGTAAAAATGTTAAATTTTGCAATTCTGAATAGTAGAAAAATAATATTTTCATCTTGGAAATCCTATAAAGACCCTTACTTAAAGGGACATTAAACCCCATTTTTCTCTTTCATGATTTAGAAAGCACATACAATTGTAAGCTTTCTAATTTACTTCTATTATCTAATTTGCTTCATTCTATTGATTTACTTTGCTGAAAAGCATATCTAGATAGGCTCAGTAGCTGCTGATTGGTTGATGCACATAGATTCCTCGTGTGATTGGCTCAACCATGTGTATTGCTATTTCTTCAACAAAGGATATCTAAAGACTGAAGCAAATTAGATAATAGAAGTAAATTGGAAAGTTGTTTAAAATTGTATCCTCTATCTGAATAGATAGATTTTTTTTTTTAGTTTAGTGTCCCTTTAATTTATTTTACCTTAAAGGTTTTTAATAATTTAATATTATGACACGTTAAACTCGGAATTTGGGGACAATTTATTCAATCAATGCCGGTGAACTTACAAAGGCAATATATTGCTCCCTTTATATCCTGAAAGGAGAGGGGATGTTATTTTAGGAATGTTTGACCGGTGTGCACAACGCTAGGGGGTGGAAAATATAAAAATTTGCCTTTTTTCTGTCTTTAATATAATAATAGATCTTTACATCTAAAAGTTACTTTTAATAGTGGAACTACACCATGGATCTGGTGTGTATTTTCTTGATTTTTCCTTCAACAGATAGATATTTCACTTTGCTGTATTCACTCATTGCTATGAAGACTGATGTACAGTCCTTGATCTGCTTTATTTTCCGTTTGTTATATTGTCTATGTTCATTTTCAAACCTCAATAAAAATAAAGGAAAAGAGACTGTTAGATTGCACAAAACTACTAACTGATCGTACCTGATCTAATACCAAATTAAATAACTCAATTTTTTGATAGGGGGGACTGATAACAGTTTAGCCCCCCACACCAAATGGCTAGATCAGGTTTGATCAATTGTTTTCGCTAGATCTAGCATAAAAGGAGCAGTGTTAAACTGAATAAAGTTTATTTAAATTTTTTATTTGGGGGCTAAACCGCCTGAGGTTCCTACAAGGTACAAAAGCAAGGGGAGCTCAGGTGTAAAGGCAGAGAGTAAATTGTACTTACAAATTAGTGACTCAACCCCACCTCTACTTTATTAAAGGCATAGAGCAGGCTACACCATATAGGAAATAAACTGCGCTAAGTTGTATTTCATTGTTCTTACAAAACCTGGAATCAAGTTAAAAAAATCAGCGTATGTCAAATATATTTATTTTAAGTGAGAACTCTAAAAACCCTAAAACCATTAACAGATTAAATTAAATGAGTTTAATGCCTATAACTATGAATAAGTACTGAGCTATAATTTAACATTACATTGTAGAATATCTATACAAAAAGCATTAACCATATAAGAAGCACAAAATGTGTTTCTTTGATCCATAGAGCTTGTGATTTTAAACAACTTTCTAATTTATGTTTATCAATTTCTTTTGTTCTCTTGGCATCTTTTGTTGTAAAGAAGGGACGTAAGCTTAGGAGCCAGCCCATTTCAGGAGCAATATATGGCAGTAGTTTTGCAAGAAGGTTATCCATTTGTTATAGGACTAGATGGTAACACTATTTCCTGCCACATAGTGCACCAGACAAAATATGGCATCTACACAGATTTGATATTAGAGGTAAATTGGAAATTTAAAATGGTAAACTTACTGTATAAATCACAAGTTTTGTGGAGTTTCATATCCTTTTAAGCAATACAAATTTCAGTTTGCTGTCATTGTAAATTAGTTTTGAAAGTAATTTCTGCTTAAAGGGCCATGATGCCCAAATGTTTAAACACTTGAAAGTGATGCAGCAAAGCTGTAAAAAGCTGACTAGAAAATATCTCATTAACATCTATGTAAAAAAGAAAGATATTTTACCTCAAAAGTTCCTCAGTAGCCACATCCCATTATAAAGGACTTCTAAGCAACATTTTAGTGTGTCTGTCCTGGGACAGCTTAGGGGATGAGCCTCGTGAACTCTCATTTCCCTATTCAGCTTACTATGAAATCTCATGAGAGTTAAGTCAAATCTCATGAGATCACAGTAAGAGTTCATGACCTCAGCACTGCTGATGCGCTGCTGTTCATTTCTTCATATTTTTTTACCTGCAGCTGGGAGCAGCCGAGTATAACTTTTTACACAGAACTTACTCTGCTGAGCTGAGGAGATCGTGAGGTAAAATATCTTCCTTTTTTTACATAGAGATGCTCAGGTGATATTTTCCTGTCAGCTTTTTACAGTTATACTGCATCAGTTTCAAGTGATTTAGCATATGAGTATTATGTCCCTTTAAGTTAGTATCCAGCAAGAGCAAGAATACTCAAAAAAACAACAGATACTGTAGTGTAACAAACACTTCTGTATCACAGTATATATAACACCAACCATTTCAAAAGTTAAAGGGATACTGAACCCAAATTGTTTATTTCATGATTCAGATAGAGCAGAAATTTTAAGCAACATTCTAATTTACTCCAATTAATTTTTCTTCGTTCTCTTGCCATCTTTATTTGAAAAAGAAAGCATCTAAGGAGCCAGACAATTTTTGGTTGAGACACTGGACAGCACTTTTTTATTGGTAGGTGAATTTATCCACCAATCAGCAAGAACCCAGGTTGTTGACAAAAAAATGGGCCAGCTTCTAAACTTACATGCTCTTTTCAAATAAAGATACCAAGAGAATGAAGAAAATTTGATAGAGTAAATTAGAATGGAGCTTAAAATTGCATGCTCTATCTGAATCAAGTAAAAAAAAAATGGGTTCAGTGTCCCTTTAAAGGAGAAAAAAGGCTCAAAATTAATGAAGTTATTTTAACGAAAAAAAAAACAAGAAAACTGACCACAGCTGTTAGGTTTGTCTTAAAGGTACCTTTTCTCTTGTGAGAGAAATTCCAGGTTCAGAAAAGAACAGCACTATACTGCCTGGGTTCTGTTAGTTAAAATAAGAAATTAGTCAGACAATGCTTTTGTAATATGTAGAACATTGGTAATTACAAGATAAATATTTCACTACACGAGGCATGGGAGAATATTCAGATTTAACATTGTTTGCAAAATGACTAATATGGCTGCAGGCGTCTTTTGAAGCCAATTAGATCTGAAAAGTAACAAAACTTGATTTGCACAGAAAATGCCAAATCTGCCTATGGTCCCATACATATCCCATAATGCGCCTGCTCCTGTCTCAGGTGTACACCATGGAGTTTCTAGACAGTACAACTTAAGACATGACTCAATTTTCTCTCAATTCAAACAGCACGAACAGTGTTACTTAACACTTTATTAATGTTGCTTCATTCTCTTAGTATCCTCTATTGAAGGTGCAGTAATGTCCTACTGGGAACTAACTTATCAAGATGAGCCAATGAAAATAGATATATGTGCAGCTAGCTTCCAGATCCTGAGCCTACTTAGGTAGGCTTACCAGAAGTCCCACTTTTACTGGGATTGTCCCGGTTTGGAGGCGCTGTCCCAGTGTCCCACCCAGTTGTTCATTATGTCCCAGTAGGGTTGCCACCTCCACGTTTCAAATCATGTGTCCGGGTTTCAGCCCACCTGAAACCCGGACACATTATTCAAAATGACTGGACTGTGACCCTCCAGCATAGTTGGATGCTGGTACTTTGTTACATACAGCCCTGCTTAGCTTAACGTTCGTGTCCTTCAAAGTTTACATTTAGTAATACAGGCTGAGTGAGCAGCATAGAGTTTTTTTTAATTTTGTAGTACTACTTGATTTATTTTTCTAAGAATTTAACACCCCCCCGACCCCTGGGGACATTGCCAGTAATACACCTTTAGGGGAATCATATGGGTATGACTAGGAAGTACAGACAGGCCGGATTTTTGGCCTGGATCTTGCTTTACTTCATGCAGGATAACATTTTGGCTATAATCTTCTTGCATTATGGTATAGTGTAGCCTCGTAAACAGCTTTAGCAGGTACGTGTTTCTTTTTTACTTTCATTCAATGTTGTATTTATGCCTTATCAGTATTTGGCTCTGTTCCTTAATTAGACACATAAAACACTGCAGATATTAAATTGTGAAATTGATCATTATGAAAGTGATAATTATGCTTGATGTTTGGCATTATTTAGCATCTGAGATTTAGATTAATGATTTATTTGCCATGACAATGTAATGGTGCCTTTTTTACTAGGGGGTGGTGTTATGGTCTATTTAAACTGTGTGATTCACTTGTTTGTCTGAGGAAGGGTAGAGTATCCACAAAATATTACACACATAAAAGCTACAACTTTAAAAGGACCGGTAATTGCCACGCCCCCTTGACCACGCTCCTGACCACACCCCCACTGGCACCGCACCAGGTGGTCCCAGTTTCACCTCTAAAAATTATGGTAAGCCTATACTTAGGTATCCTTTTCCTCAAAAGATATCAAGAAAACAAAGCAAATTAAATAGAAGAAAACTGAGAAGTTGTTTAAAATGTTATGATTTATCTGAATCAAAATAGGTTTGGGGTTTCATGTTCCTTTAGTTTATCATGTGTATATTATACAAGTGATTCACATTTACAAAAAAAATTTTTTACCAGCTGGTAACTAGGCATAGACAAAGAAGAATTAGTAAAAAAAATACCTGAAGATTATGGCTGGTAGTCCCCAACATGCAAATCAAGATAGGCATTACTGATTTAAAACTAAAAATGAAGTCAATACTGTTAAATCAACTAACCAAAAAAAAACTTTCAAGAAACCCAAAAACCACACAACTCCATGAACAATTACCATCCAAAAGACCAGATACCACAGATAAAGGGGATTTTATAATAAGTGGTCTCTTGTGATTGGCTGAGAGATTGCAACGGGTAGAGATTCAGCTGGAGATGATTAATGTAATTAGGAAGAAGTAATCATAGAGTATTACAAGGGCTTCCCTGTAAAATAAACGTTGCCAGGAACAGCTCCCTCTGGAGGAGCTCAGGGAAAGTGTTAATGTCTAAGAAAAAAGAAAAAAAAATACAGTTGGGAAGGGGTTAACAAACACACATTCAAACAGTCGCTTTCATAATAAAAAAAACTGCAAAATGGTTTTGTTGTCCAGTTGGACCAGGAGCTGTGATTTTTTTAAACATTTAAAGGGACACTGTACCCAAAATGTTTCTTTCGTGATTCAGATTGAGCATGAAATTTTAAGCAACTTTCTAATTTACTCCTATTATCAAATTTTCTTCATTCTCTTGGTATCTTTATTTGAAATGCAAGAATGTAAGTAAAGATGCCGGCCCATTTTTGGTGAACAACCTGGGTTGTCCTTGCTGATTGGTCAGCACCAATAAACAAGTGCTGTCCATGGTACTGAAGCAAACATTTGCTGGCTCCTTAGCTGAGATGCCTTCTTTTTCAAATAAAGATAGCAAGAGAACAAAGAAAAATTGATAATAGAAGTAAATCAGAAAGTTGCTTAAAATTGCATGCTCTATCTGAATCATGAAAGAAAAAATTTGGGTTCAGTGTCCCTTTAACCTTAAAGGGATATTTCAGCCAAAATTGGAAACCACGTGGGTGCACATGGAACAGAAGCAATTTTGTAATATACATGCATTAGCAAAAATGCTTCTAATAAAAGCTATAGCTGTTCTAAAAGTGTATTTAAGTATGCACCGTGCACCAGCATTTTAAACACAGCACTTGCTCAGAAAGCCTAATGTGCTTGTACCATCTGATAATGACTCAATTTTTTCATTGCTGACATGATACAAGTCCCAGTGATTATCTGAGCAGCTGCATTATTTAAAATGTGGATGCAGTGACAATATCTAGCTATGCTTCACGACACGTGCACGTGCACGTGCAGAGAAAAATGTTAGCACTAAAAAAGTGATAACTTTTACTACAAGCATTTTTGCCAATACGTGTATATTGCAATTATGTTTCTATTTAAAGATGTAATTCATCTATGTGCATTCAAATTTTGACTGGAATGTCCCTTTAATGTACTGTTTTAAAATAGTTTCACATTGATGCAAATAAACAAGCAAGAGGCAGAATACAGTGCTGGAGACAGTATTTTATCTTTTTATGTAAGAAATTCAGCCTGGTATTTATATCTATATGGTATCTATATATTTTTATTTTCTCTCACAATGTTGGTAAATATGTTTTGGATTATTTCTATTATTAAAACAAATAGAATTCAGAAAGCTAAAATGTAAGTTTTATTTATGTGTATAATATGAAAAGGATTTTTCTCTGCTGATATATAGTGATATATTTTACATTTATTATATACTCTGAAACTACAGAAAATACCATAAACCAATAATAATCATTAAAATGTAATAACTTATTTGGTTGAGTTTGGTGATGAATAGGTTAATTCTAGTCCAGACACACTAATCATGTGTTATTTAGCATGACGTGTGATGTGATTGGTCAGTTGTTAGAAACGTGTCCTCACTGGGGAAAATAAGTCACATGACTCACAGCACCTGGGTATAAGAGTCTGCTGTGCAGCATCAAGTAACATTTTTGTTTTGGTTATCTAGTAGGTAAGGTTGTTTTGTGTTATAGACTTAGTAAAGATGCAGAAGGGTTTCCAGTTAATGTTCTCTTGATTTGTTTCAGCAGGTTCTTTGTGACAGCTGCTTATTCTGGTGAGTAATTTTACTAAAGTTTTTTTTTTTTTTTAAATCTGTTGCTTTTAACTTTAGTTTGAGATTTTCCCAACATAATTGAAGTTTACTTGTCAGTAGTAGTGATGGTGAGTGAGCCCTTGGCTACTTATAGCTCAACCCACTTCATTTATAATTGAGTTTTTCATTTTTGTATATAAGGTGTGTTAGTTTATAAAAAGCACAGGATGCATATTTAGCAAACTGATCTTGAGTGCTGTTCCATGAGTTTCTAAGAATCTGTTTGAATAGTTACTCTTTTTCTAATTAAAACTAGAGCTGATTATCTTCAGCTGCCTGAAACATTCAGTGCTTTATTGATCCCATTGCTCGCTAAAAGGTACAGTCCAACAAACATTGGAATCTACATGGGTACGTTTCTTTTTTGTAATATACCTGTATGGGCAAAAATGATTATAATAGATGTAAGTATCTAAGTGTGCACTGTGCACCAGCATTTTAGACACAGCACTTGCTCAAAGCCTATGGTGCTTGGTCTAGTAATGACCCATCGTCTTAAAGGGATATAAATTGCATAAATTAAATTCAGAAAGCATTTTAAAAAATTTCCAATTAATCTCTTCAACTTTGCTTTCATCACATGATATTCTGTTAGCTCAGTAGGTATCTGGAGCACTACAGGGCAGAAAATAGTGCACTTGTGAAATTGCAAATGTGTTAATATTCAGATGTTGTTCATATAAGTGCCTTTAAATTGTGACCAGAATGTCCCTTTAATTAGTAATGCTGCTGATTCTGAGCTAACATGTAGCTTTTACATAAAATGACATGAAACCCGTTTATTTTAGGATTTAGAGCATGCAATTTAAAATCTTTCCAATTTAGTTTGTTGAAAAGAGAATGTAGGTAGTCTCAGGAGCTGCTGATTGGTGGCTGCACATATATGCCTGATGGCTTACTCATGTGTATTCTCAAAGGATACCAAGAGAACAAAGGTAATAGAAAGTTGTTTAACATTGTACACTTTATCTGAATCAGAATGTTGGGTTTCATGTCCCAAAAAATATCTTGTGATTCGAAAAGGGCTGCACTCAAATTGTTAAAGGTCCCTACATCTTATGTATTGACCATGTAGCTTTAGTAGGGATTGAGGCAAAGAATATTACAAAGTTGCATTAAAGTGAAACAGAAATTGTCCTGTTCTAGTGATTATGTAATCAGAGCTAAATGATTTAAAATAAGACTCTATAGTCCTTATTAAAGATACTGAGCCCATCTTTGGTTCAGCACCCTGGGTAGTGATTGTTGGCTACATTTTAGCCACCAATTGTCAACCCAGGGTGCTGAACCTAAGAGGCCAACTTCTAAGCTTACATATATGCTTATTCAAATAAAAATACAAAGATAAACTGACAATAGGAGTAAATTAGAAAAATGCTTAATTGTCTGAATCATGAAAATAACAATTTGGTTCAATACCCTTTTAAAATAAACAAAATCCAGTCATACTACAAACTTAACCCTGCATTATCCATTATAAAATAAGATGGTAGAAAAGAATTTGCTTAGGGGTCTATATATGGGAGCTGATCACAAACAGATATGCCCTGTAGAAGTAAAATGCTGCATAATCTAGTGGTTGAACCCTTTTGTGCTGGTTTCTAGCCCTTCAATTGGGGGCACTTTAACTAGTTCCAACAAATCTGCAGGATGCCAACATCCCATCTTCCTCTACTGAATAGTCTGTTGGTCATGTGAGGGAAAATGTGCCAATCAGATCTATTCATAACAGGGATGACTTGTACTTCCTATAACCACCTTTTGTAATGAAATAAATGGCCTTGCTATGAGATCAGCTGGCCTCCAAGTATTAGTGAATTGCTATGAGAATAGTTGCAGGTGTGTATAGAGGATTTCAGAGTTCTGACTTAATGCTGTTCTTTGCAGATGAGAACCCACAGGTCTTTTCTTTGTTACATTATCTTATTATATATATAAGTACCATTTGTGCCTAATTGCCCCACTAACTACCTCAGACCTGTCCATTCTGATGGGCTGTATTTCTTTATATTGCCTTTCCCTATGACAAGCACAGGTCTGTGGCAGTAAGATACTAGAACATTCTGATGTGGTTCTGATGTGGCTACATAGATCCTTATAGTTCTCTTTGTATATTTTCAGATGACTGACAGAAGCTGATGCCAGAAGATTCCTGCATATTCACTGGGTGAGTCCCTCCCCTTCCTGCTGGAGGAAGCATCAAAGACAACACCCCAGAAGATCTGTCTGCTCCATATTTGTTTCAATAAAACTTTATTCCTATTACATGGTGTCCCTTTGTGTTACTGGGAGTGGAGGAGGGGGATGGGCTGGGTTGTGGGGTCTCTGCTGCTTCCTTAGCTTTATTGGGTGAGGTTTTTGCTTTCTCATATGGGATGAGTATAGAGCAAAGGTTAGTTTAGGATTGTGCCTATAACCTCATTATGCTTAGTGTAAATCATTGTTGTGCCGTTCAATGCAATTAACTAGAAACAAAGATTGTCTTCTACTCAATAGTTCAGGGTCTCTGGTTCTTGTAAATAAAGTTCAGGCCAGAGGAGAAAAGGATCTGCCCATTAGAGGGCTATAACCTATGAGTGACTAAAGATCTGGTTATCATTAGTTTATCAAACTTCCTCATCTGTGGTGGTGACTTCTAGATACTGCAGGGGCACAAAGTAGGGTTCATTAATGTGCAACTGTCTAATAACTAGAGCAGCGAAAAGCCAATAAACCTGCTCATAAGCCAGTCATGGTGATTTTATCATTAATATTGTAGGCTTAAAGGAACAGTGCACGTCTCCTTAATGTTTAGTGTCTTAATGTACCAGCTGCAGGTTATTAAATGTGTTGGGTGTTATGCTAACATTTTTTAAAGTGATGGTAAACTCTCCCCTTTTTAAAATCAGATCTGGAATGTAAGTGCTATTTGAGATGGAGTTTAATTCATTAGCTGTAATGAAGATGTGCTATAACTTAGTTATTAATATAGATATGAAATTCAAATACTGCATGCTCCTCCGCCCACTTCAAAAGTAAAATTTTCTGTGAGCTAACAGATTGAATTGTTGTCCAATCAGCGCTCTCCCCATCTGGCACTTTTGTTGTTGCTAGAGCATTGATTGGAGAGTAATTCAATCATTTAGCTGACAGGAAAATTGACTTTTGAAGTGGGTGGTGTAACGTCGGGTATTTGAATTTCATATCTATTAATAACTAAGTTATAGAGCATCTTCATTGCACATGATGAATAAAACCCCATCTAAAATAGCATACTTTCCAGATCTGATTTTAAAAAGGGGAGTTTACCATCACTTTAAGAGAACCAAATCCCTGTTCAAATGGAAAAAGCCTGCAGGAAAAGCGGATCTTTATTTGCGCCCAAATGCCAATACAAGGGTACAGCAACATTCATTGAGTGGTGATTTTATCACCCAAAATCACGTATTTTTGCTTGGCACCCAGCCCATTTTGTGAGCACTAGATGGCAGCACTAATTCCCGCCATGTGTAGTGTGCCAGATGCCTACCTCGATGGCAAACACAGAATAACATATGAACAAAGCAATTTTGATAATAGAAGTAAACTGCAAATGTTTTAAATGGTTTGCTGTCTAATCCCAAAACATTGTTGGGTGTGCTATAAACCTATATGGGTATAAGACCGTTAATAGTAAATTATAAATGGACTCTGGAAGATTTTCCAGCTCCTATCATTAGCCAAAAACATACATTGTTATATTTGTGCTTAGACTTAAAGGGACCTGAAACCCTGCATATATTTTTCATGGTTCAGAAGAGCATAAAGTTAAAACAACTTTCCAATTTACTTCAATAATAAAAGGTGCTTCATTTTCTTGGTATCCTTTGTTAAAGGAGCTGCACAGTACTACTGGGAGCTTACACAACACATCCAGTAAGCGAATGACGAGTTATATGTGCAGCCACCAATCAGCAGCTAGCTCTTAGTAATTCATTATTGCTTCTGAGCCTACCTAGCTTTTCCAAAAGATACCAAGATAACAAAGTTAATTAGATAATAAATTAAAAGCTGTTTAATTTCATGCTATATGTGAATCATGAAAAAACATTTCATGTCCCTGGATCTGCAATCTATCACCCATTCAAACATCTCCATAGACAGTGAGGTTCACAGTCATACTTGAATATATGTTCACTTATTCTCAGAAATAATGTAAGTTTCATGCAGACCTATGATCACAGATTTTCTGATACCTGAGTATAAACAAGCAAAATAAATACACATGTCCACAATGATGCAAATATGATGAACCAATACACACTCATGGCTATCTCCAGCTCAAACACAACTGAACCCATACAAAATCCCAGGTAAATACAACTGTACTCCTACTCTGTCTTAAAGGGACACTGAACACAAATTTTTTCTTTCTTGATTCAGATAAGCATGACATTTTAGGCAACTTTCTAATTTGCTCCAATTATAACATTTCTTCATTGTCTTGATATCTTTATTTGAAATGCAAAAATGTAAATTAAATGCCGGCCCATTTTTGGTGAACAACCTAGGTTCTTGCTGATTGATGGATAAATTCATCCACCAATAAAAAAGTGCTGTGCAGAGTTCTAAACCAAAAAAAATTAGCTGCATTTTTTCAAATAAAGATAGCAAGAGAATGAAGAAAAATTAATAGGAGTAAATTAGAAAGTTGCTTAAAATTGCATGCTCTATCTGAACCACGAAAGAAAATAATGTGGGTTCAGTGTCCCTTTAAGCACATACGTATTCCCAGACAAATACAACTGTACTCATACTGTCTTAAGCACATACATATTCACAGACAAATACAACTGTACTCATACTGTCTTAAGCACATACATATTCCCAGACAAATACAACTGTACTCATACTGTCTTAAGCACATACATATTCACAGACAAATACAACTGTACTCATACTGTCTTTAGTACATATATCTTCCCTGACAAATACAACTGTACTCATACTGTCTTAAGCACATAAATATTCACAGACAAATACAACTGTACTCATACTGTCTTTAGTACATATATCTTCCCAGACAAATACAACTGTATTCATACTGTCTTTAGCACATAAATATTCACAGACAAATACAACTGTACTCATACTGTCTTAAGCACATAAATATTCCCAGACAAATACAACTGTACTCATACTCTCTTAAGCACATACATCTTCCCAGACAAATACAACTGTACTCATACTGTCTTAAGCACATACATATTCACAGACAAATACAACTGTACTCATACTGTCTTTAGTACATATATCTTCCCAGACAAATACAACTGTACTCATACTGTCTTAAGCACATACATCTTCCCAGACAAATACAACTGTACTCATGCTGTCTTAAGCACATACATATTCCCAGACAAATACAACTGTACTCATACTGTCTTAAGCATATACATATTCACTGACAAATACAACTGTGCTCATACTGTCTTAAACACATACATATTTCCAGACAAATACAACTGTACTCATACTGTCTTAAGCACATAAATATTCACAGACAAATAAAACTGTACTCATACTGTCTTTAGCACATACATATTCCCAGATAAATACAACTATACTCATACTGTCTTAAGCACATACATCTTCCCAGACAAATACAAATGTACTCGTACTGTCTTAAGCACATACATATTCCCAGACAAATACAACTGTACTCATACTCTGTCTTAAGCACATACATATTCCCAGACAAATACAACTGTACTCATACTCTGTCTTAAGCACATACATATTCCCAGACAAATACAACTGTACTCATACTGTCTTAAGCACATACATATTCCCAGACAAATACAACTGTATTCATACTGTCTTAAGCACATACATATTCCCAGACAAATACAACTGTACTCATACTGTCTTAAGCACATACAAATTCCCAGACAAATACAACTGTACTCATACTGTCTTAAGCACATACATATTCCCAGATAAATACAACTGTACTCATACTGTCTTAAGCACATACATATTCCCAGACAAATACAACTGTACTCATACTGTCTTTAGTACATATATCTTCCCAGACAAATACAACTGTACTCATACTGTCTTTAGTACATATATCTTCCCAGACAAATACAACTGTACTCATACTGTCTTAAGCACATACATCTTCCCAGACAAATACAACTGTACTCATGCTGTCTTAAGCACATACATATTCACAGACAAATACAACTGTGCTCATACTGTCTTAAGCACATACATATTCCCAGACAAATACAACTGTACTCATACTGTCTTAAGCACATACATATTCACTGACAAATACAACTGTGCTCATACTGTCTTAAACACATACATATTTCCAGACAAATACAACTGTACTCATACTGTCTTAAGCACATAAATATTCACAGACAAATAAAACTGTACTCATACTGTCTTTAGCACATACATATTCCCAGATAAATACAACTATACTCATACTGTCTTAAGCACATACATCTTCCCAGACAAATACAAATGTACTCGTACTGTCTTAAGCACATACATATTCCCAGACAAATACAACTGTACTCATACTCTGTCTTAAGCACATACATATTCCCAGACAAATACAACTGTACTCATACTGTCTTAAGCACATACATATTCCCAGACAAATACAACTGTACTCATACTGTCTTAAGCACATACATATTCCCAGACAAATACAACTGTATTCATACTGTCTTAAGCACATACATATTCCCAGACAAATACAACTGTACTCATACTGTCTTAAGCACATACATATTCCCAGACAAATACAACTGTACTCATACTGTCTTAAGCACATACAAATTCCCAGACAAATACAACTGTACTCATACTGTCTTAAGCACATACATATTCCCAGACAAATGCAACTGTACTCATACTGTCTTAAGCACATACATATTCCCAGACAAATACAACTGTACTTATACTGTCTTAAGCACATAAATATAAACAGACATAAACAATCACATCTAGATTAATTTTCAGACACACACTGAAACATAAAAAGAACTTACTGTCTGGCTATCATAAGATAAGTGACCATTCTTATGTTCAAACACATTTAGTCTAATACTCCTTAAAAATTCCAAATAAGTGCCAAGACTCATTCATGTTTCTTCTACAGCTCACAACAATGTACAGGGTTATTTCTCATCACAACCAGGCTTGTGCATGTCCAGACACATGCTCACACCTATGCACAGACACACAATAAAACATGGATACATTCATCCTATCATACACACACACATTGCAAAAAAGTAACATCTATAAACCCCACCAAGCAGAGGTTAATTTAATACCCTCATACCTTTATTTTCTACTTATAACCGAGGCTGTTAACACTTTTAAGTGTGCATAGAACATTGATGCCTACAAATATCATGTGCCTGATTTAAAGGGATACTAAATCCAAAAATGTTATTTAATGATTCAGATAGGGCAGGCAATTTTCTAATTTACTCCTATTATCATTTTTTTTATTTGTTCTTTTGCTATCTTTATTTAAAAAGTAGGAATGTAAAGCTTAGGAGCCAGACCATTTTAGGTTCAGAACCTGGGTTACGCTTGCTTATTGGTTGGCTAAATGTATTCACCAATAAGCAAGCACTATCCAGGATGCTGAACCTAAAATGAATGAAGAAAAATTGATAATAGGAGAAAATTAGCAAGTTGCTTAAAATTGCATGTTCTAGCGGCAAGGTGGTCTAACTGCAAACCAGGGCCGGACTGGGAATGAAAAGCAGCCCTGGAAAAAAAAATAAAAAAAAAATAAAGACCAGACCTATATTCCATCGAACTATATATATATATATATATATATATATATATTCACACCACACTATGCATAGACATATATATGTGTGTGTATTTATATATATTGAGAGATGAGGGATTAGTAATAAGCGCTGTCTAAAGCCCTGGCTAGTGAGGTATGGGGTTCCTTGGAGCTGCTATGTTCTAAAAGGGTGTACTTGAAACCACTAACAAGTAGGAAAAAAAAGTAAAGAATAGAAAGTTATAGAAATAGCGCTAAAGGTCCCTAAAAATAATGATCTCAGTTTAAATAACTGATAATGTGTTTACTTATAAAACCAAAAGAATATTCTTGTGTGAGGGTTTAAAACCTTATCCAGTTTAGTGATGTTGGGCTAAGTTTCCACTGACTGCAATCACTTATTTTTGAAAGCAGCACTAATGTGCTGAGTCCTGGTGCTTAAAAACAATCACCTAGATTTAGAGTTCTGCATTAGCCGTCCAAACCAGCGTTAGGGGGTCCTAACGCTGGTTTTGGCCGCCCGCTGGTATTTAGAGTCAATCAGGAAAGCTCTTAACTACTGTGCTCTAAAGTACACTAACACCCATAAACTACCTATGTACCCCTAAACCGAGGTCCCCCCACATCGCCGCCACTCTAATAAAAAATTTTAACCCCTAATCTGCCGACCGCACACCGCCGCATCCTACATTATCCCTATGTACCCCTAATCTGCTGCCCCTAACATCGCCGACCCCTATATTATATTTGAATTCTGAAAGAAAAAAGCGCAAAGAGAGACTCAAGTGCAATAAATAACACAGACGCTGCTGCTCTTAAAAAAATGCACTTACAATGTTTATTAATAATAAAGCAGGTATAAAACAGTTTTCTCCTTCAAGGTAATTAATCCAAATACTCAGCTGCTCCGGTCTGTTTTCACAGCCTTACAATGTCCGCTCCCTTCTGATGTCCACCGGAACTTTCAGTGTAGGGGAAATCCTTGTTGATGGGGCTACGGTAGCCCTGAGAGTCCAAAAAGCAGAGTGTTCTATTCTTAGAACTACGGCTCCTCTGCAGATCCAAAATTCAGTCCTGTGGTACCTCTACGCGTTTCTTCTGCTATCGTGCAGACTTTCTCAAGAGGATGAAGAGTCTAATGCTGAGTGGATTCAATATCCATCCCAATAAAAACCCTCATAGTAAATCCTATTGGTTGAAATTTCCTCTGTGTAATATGGGTAAGAAATGCTCACTGGGTCCTAGAGACCAAGTTATAAAATGCTACGTTCCTTTTGCACATAACAAATAATGTGTACAGTTAATTACAACACATCTATAGTTAATAAAAGCAAAAGACAAGGGACAATTATTTTGCACAAAAAATTATAACAATAATACAAAACTCCTACCACTAGGTAAAATTTAATAAAGCAAAAAATATATTAAAAGTTGATACAACGTGTGTTAATGCATATACTAAAAATCCCTGCAAACTAAACAATATTCATCTATGTATAGTTAATATCTACACATCCAAAATTAGTATATGTTGCAATCCCAAAAAACAAATAATTAACCCAACAAATGTAACAACAATACTCTGATCCTACAACTAGGTTTAATTCGATGAAGCAAATATAATTAAAAATTAAAACAAGATATATTTATGCGCATATCCTTGCAGCTTAAGCAAGATTCATCTCTATATATGATGAGCATTCACAATCTGGAAAACACATTTTTATTCTCTATGTATATATATGTGTATACCTTTCCTACTAAAAAGGAGTGATTTAATCCTAAGTATCCAAGTTGATCTGGAGTATAGAGGGATGGATCTACAAAAATGTGTTTAGAAAATTTGATAGTATGTACACTGTCATCTCTATTTAGGTATCATCCAATTAATTCTATACAATTATTAAAGGTTGTTTAAAATTTATTTAAAAGTTGTTTAAAATGGAAGGGAAAAGAGGAGGAAATAATTATTATATAAACAAGAATTATTAAAGGAACCTTAAGAATATCTAAAAAATGTCAGATTTTTTTATATATTAATTACATAAAAGCTGCTATGTCAATGTCTATGTTTAATCCTTTTGGATGTAAACTATTGAGCTTTTGGATCCAAAAAGTTTCTTGTTTTCTTAGGCTCATCAACCTATTGCTACAACTCTTAGGTATCCAATCAATTGCTTGAATTTTTAGAGACCTAGAGTCTCCCCCATGATGTTCCAGAAAATGTAATGGTACACTGTGATTAACTACTTTCTCTTTTATATTATATAGATGTTCTGTCAGTCTACTTCTTACCTTTCTTTTGGTGCGCCCTACATAAATTTTATTACACCCACAAGTTAGGAGGTACACTACATATGTGGTGTCACATGTACACCTACTCTTGATATTAAAAGACTTAATGCCTTCGCTGTCTTTAAAATGACTATCCTTATTGATATGTTTACACATACTGCAAATTTTCTTTCCACACTTGTATGTGCCTGGTTTTAGACTCAGCCAATTGCTCTTCCTATCAATTTCTGTTATTTCCGACTTCCTCAATTTACTGGGAGCTAGCAGATTTTTCAAACTTCTCCCTTTCTTAAAAGTAAACACAGGTTCTTCTGTCAAGATAGGGGCCAGTACAGGGTCCGTCTTAAGAACTCCCCAATGTTTTTTAATTACATTCTTGATGATCTTATGACCCTCGTTGTAAGTAGTAATAAACCTTAAAGTATCCTTATTATCTTGAGTTGATTTATCCTTTTTAGGTTTTAAAATAGAGTCTCTATCAGTTTCTTGTGCCCTATTATATGCTTGTTCTATTGTATTTCTGTTATAGCCCTTTTCTATGAACTTAGTACTCATATGTTCAGCCTCTTTTTTAAACATCTCTATATCTGTACAGTTACGTCTGAGTCTTAAGAACTGCCCATAAGGCACATTGTCTTTCCACCTCTTAAGGTGGGCACTTCCATTGTCTATGTAACTATTTCTATCAGTAGGTTTACTAAAATTACTCACCGCTGTTTTTAAGTTGGCATCTACATATAACCAAAGGTCTAAAAATTCAATTCTTGTTCGTGAATGTTTACCTGTAAAATTTAAGTTAAAATCATTATTGTTCATATGTGTTAAAAAGCTATTAATCAATGATTCGTCACCCTCCCAGAGGATGATTACGTCATCTATGTAACGATAATATTTTATAATGTTGTTTATAAACGGATTATTGTTCCAAACCTTCTCAATTTCAAATCTGTGCATATAAATATTAGCATACGATGGGGCAAATGTAGTCCCCATCGCTGTTCCTTTGACCTGTTTATAGAACACATTTTCAAAAATAAAATAATTGTGCTCTAAGATAAATCTCGTGCAATCTAGGATAAAGTTTAATTGCTCTGCTGAAAATTTCCAATTCAACAGTTCCATTTCAAGGGCCTTCAATCCTTTCTCATGGGGGATAGAGGTATAAAGCGCAGACACATCGCACGTTACCCAACAATAATTTTCTTTCCAGTTTAAACCTTCAAATATATTGATGGTTTGTGTGGTGTCCTTGATATATGATTTAGTATTCTTGACTATTGGTTGTAGATAAAAATCAATATATTTAGAAACTTTATCGCTCAGGGAATCAATCCCTGAGATTATAGGTCTCCCAGGTGGCTTATGTATATCTTTATGCATCTTTGGCAGGTGGTAGAATATGGGGATCCTAGGTTCATTTTCCTGTAAGTATCTAAACTCATCATTATCAAGGACTCCTTCTGTTTTTGCTAGCACTAATATTTTATTAAGCTTATTTTGGTATTGTTTCGTGGGATTCCCATTGATAACTTGGTATGTGTCTATATCTTTTAATAGATTATAAGCTTCTGCTAAATAGTCTTCCCTCTTCTGTATAACAATCCCACCCCCCTTATCTGCTGCCCTAAAAATGATATCTTTATTGTCCATCAATTTCTTAAGAGAGTTTCTCTCCTGGGAGGTTAAATTGTCATTATACTTATTAACTAAATTCTTTCTTTTCTTGTGGAATAGATTAAAAACCTCGTCCATAACCATCTTTGTGAAGACTGGAATTTGGTCCCCCTGTGTTCCAACTGGATAAAATGTGGAAGGTCTTTTCAAATTACTATGGTGAATCTTAGATTCTTCCTCATATATGGAAATATTAAACAATTCCTCTATTGTATCGATACTCTCATTAACATCCTGGCTATCAACACCCATATCTTCTAGGGATTTTAGAATGGTTATAATCCCCAAAGGTCTCTGGGGTTTCAACATTATCTATCAGGGTAGTCATGCTGCCTATTTATAAAAAGATTCAAAAAATAACACACACAGAAAATAAATGACAGTGGCGCTAACACCCTCTTTAAATATAATAAAAACACTAATGTCAATTCTTACTGTAAATTCTTACAACCACATGTATAATTTCTAAAAAATAGATAAAAACCTGTATACAATTATATGATATTTAAAAGACTATAAAAATTAAAAATAGAACAAATGGAATAGCAAAAACGTTTTACCACTTTCCAAAGAAATGTCAGTCCATAAACCACTAGAGCGTGGGAAACCAGACAAAGACAAAACAAAAGAGGTTTAGAACAAGGAGAGGAAAGAGAGGAGGGGTCAGAGTTACAACAACCAAACAGAAGGCAGAGGCGAGAAGAAGACAGGAATTAGACATCTTTAACTTGGCTAATATAGAGTTAGATGCCAATGATATTAAACTTTTAAATAAAGGTCTCAACTTTTCACCCAAAACACTACCGAATGATTTTGAAGTTTTCATCGACATTCAGAAATTTGTTAGAAAGCTAGTCTTAAAAAGATTTTATGCCAAAAAAGAATGCAATTTAAAATCAGCGGTTAATAAAGATCACTTGGAAGGGAAAGATATAGAAACTTTAACCATTCTAAAATCCCTAGAAGATATGGGTGTTGATAGCCAGGATGTTAATGAGAGTATCGATACAATAGAGGAATTGTTTAATATTTCCATATATGAGGAAGAATCTAAGATTCACCATAGTAATTTGAAAAGACCTTCCACATTTTATCCAGTTGGAACACAGGGGGACCAAATTCCAGTCTTCACAAAGATGGTTATGGACGAGGTTTTTAATCTATTCCACAAGAAAAGAAAGAATTTAGTTAATAAGTATAATGACAATTTAACCTCCCAGGAGAGAAACTCTCTTAAGAAATTGATGGACAATAAAGATATCATTTTTAGGGCAGCAGATAAGGGGGGTGGGATTGTTATACAGAAGAGGGAAGACTATTTAGCAGAAGCTTATAATCTATTAAAAGATATAGACACATACCAAGTTATCAATGGGAATCCCACGAAACAATACCAAAATAAGCTTAATAAAATATTAGTGCTAGCAAAAACAGAAGGAGTCCTTGATAATGATGAGTTTAGATACTTACAGGAAAATGAACCTAGGATCCCCATATTCTACCACCTGCCAAAGATGCATAAAGATATACATAAGCCACCTGGGAGACCTATAATCTCAGGGATTGATTCCCTGAGCGATAAAGTTTCTAAATATATTGATTTTTATCTACAACCAATAGTCAAGAATACTAAATCATATATCAAGGACACCACACAAACCATCAATATATTTGAAGGTTTAAACTGGAAAGAAAATTATTGTTGGGTAACGTGCGATGTGTCTGCGCTTTATACCTCTATCCCCCATGAGAAAGGATTGAAGGCCCTTGAAATGGAACTGTTGAATTGGAAATTTTCAGCAGAGCAATTAAACTTTATCCTAGATTGCACGAGATTTATCTTAGAGCACAATTATTTTATTTTTGAAAATGTGTTCTATAAACAGGTCAAAGGAACAGCGATGGGGACTACATTTGCCCCATCGTATGCTAATATTTATATGCACAGATTTGAAATTGAGAAGGTTTGGAACAATAATCCGTTTATAAACAACATTATAAAATATTATCGTTACATAGATGACGTAATCATCCTCTGGGAGGGTGACGAATCATTGATTAATAGCTTTTTAACACATATGAACAATAATGATTTTAACTTAAATTTTACAGGTAAACATTCACGAACAAGAATTGAATTTTTAGACCTTTGGTTATATGTAGATGCCAACTTAAAAACAGCGGTGAGTAATTTTAGTAAACCTACTGATAGAAATAGTTACATAGACAATGGAAGTGCCCACCTTAAGAGGTGGAAAGACAATGTGCCTTATGGGCAGTTCTTAAGACTCAGACGTAACTGTACAGATATAGAGATGTTTAAAAAAGAGGCTGAACATATGAGTACTAAGTTCATAGAAAAGGGCTATAACAGAAATACAATAGAACAAGCATATAATAGGGCACAAGAAACTGATAGAGACTCTATTTTAAAACCTAAAAAGGATAAATCAACTCAAGATAATAAGGATACTTTAAGGTTTATTACTACTTACAACGAGGGTCATAAGATCATCAAGAATGTAATTAAAAAACATTGGGGAGTTCTTAAGACGGACCCTGTACTGGCCCCTATCTTGACAGAAGAACCTGTGTTTACTTTTAAGAAAGGGAGAAGTTTGAAAAATCTGCTAGCTCCCAGTAAATTGAGGAAGTCGGAAATAACAGAAATTGATAGGAAGAGCAATTGGCTGAGTCTAAAACCAGGCACATACAAGTGTGGAAAGAAAATTTGCAGTATGTGTAAACATATCAATAAGGATAGTCATTTTAAAGACAGCGAAGGCATTAAGTCTTTTAATATCAAGAGTAGGTGTACATGTGACACCACATATGTAGTGTACCTCCTAACTTGTGGGTGTAATAAAATTTATGTAGGGCGCACCAAAAGAAAGGTAAGAAGTAGACTGACAGAACATCTATATAATATAAAAGAGAAAGTAGTTAATCACAGTGTACCATTACATTTTCTGGAACATCATGGGGGAGACTCTAGGTCTCTAAAAATTCAAGCAATTGATTGGATACCTAAGAGTTGTAGCAATAGGTTGATGAGCCTAAGAAAACAAGAAACTTTTTGGATCCAAAAGCTCAATAGTTTACATCCAAAAGGATTAAACATAGACATTGACATAGCAGCTTTTATGTAATTAATATATAAAAAAATCTGACATTTTTTAGATATTCTTAAGGTTCCTTTAATAATTCTTGTTTATATAATAATTATTTCCTCCTCTTTTCCCTTCCATTTTAAACAACTTTTAAATAAATTTTAAACAACCTTTAATAATTGTATAGAATTAATTGGATGATACCTAAATAGAGATGACAGTGTACATACTATCAAATTTTCTAAACACATTTTTGTAGATCCATCCCTCTATACTCCAGATCAACTTGGATACTTAGGATTAAATCACTCCTTTTTAGTAGGAAAGGTATACACATATATATACATAGAGAATAAAAATGTGTTTTCCAGATTGTGAATGCTCATCATATATAGAGATGAATCTTGCTTAAGCTGCAAGGATATGCGCATAAATATATCTTGTTTTAATTTTTAATTATATTTGCTTCATCGAATTAAACCTAGTTGTAGGATCAGAGTATTGTTGTTACATTTGTTGGGTTAATTATTTGTTTTTTGGGATTGCAACATATACTAATTTTGGATGTGTAGATATTAACTATACATAGATGAATATTGTTTAGTTTGCAGGGATTTTTAGTATATGCATTAACACACGTTGTATCAACTTTTAATATATTTTTTGCTTTATTAAATTTTACCTAGTGGTAGGAGTTTTGTATTATTGTTATAATTTTTTGTGCAAAATAATTGTCCCTTGTCTTTTGCTTTTATTAACTATAGATGTGTTGTAATTAACTGTACACATTATTTGTTATGTGCAAAAGGAACGTAGCATTTTATAACTTGGTCTCTAGGACCCAGTGAGCATTTCTTACCCATATTACACAGAGGAAATTTCAACCAATAGGATTTACTATGAGGGTTTTTATTGGGATGGATATTGAATCCACTCAGCATTAGACTCTTCATCCTCTTGAGAAAGTCTGCACGATAGCAGAAGAAACGCGTAGAGGTACCACAGGACTGAATTTTGGATCTGCAGAGGAGCCGTAGTTCTAAGAATAGAACACTCTGCTTTTTGGACTCTCAGGGCTACCGTAGCCCCATCAACAAGGATTTCCCCTACACTGAAAGTTCCGGTGGACATCAGAAGGGAGCGGACATTGTAAGGCTGTGAAAACAGACCGGAGCAGCTGAGTATTTGGATTAATTACCTTGAAGGAGAAAACTGTTTTATACCTGCTTTATTATTAATAAACATTGTAAGTGCATTTTTTTAAGAGCAGCAGCGTCTGTGTTATTTATTGCACTTGAGTCTCTCTTTGCGCTTTTTTCTTTCAGAATTCAAGTTTTTTGCCCTACTTCATTTGGTGTGAAGGATCCATTTGGTTAACAAGCAGCAGAGGACTCTAGTGGTTTATGGACTGACATTTCTTTGGAAAGTGGTAAAACGTTTTTGCTATTCCATTTGTTCTATTTTTAATTTTTATAGTCTTTTAAATATCATATAATTGTATACAGGTTTTTATCTATTTTTTAGAAATTATACATGTGGTTGTAAGAATTTACAGTAAGAATTGACATTAGTGTTTTTATTATATTTAAAGAGGGTGTTAGCGCCACTGTCATTTATTTTCTGTGTGTCCTATATTATATTTATTAACCCCTAATCTGCCCCCCCCCAACGTCGCCGCTACCTACCTACACTTATTAACCCCTAATCTGCCGACCGGACCTCGCCGCCACTATAATAAATGTATTAACCCCTAAACCGCCTCACAAACCATATAATAAATAGTATTAACCCCTAATCTGCCCTCCCTAACAACGCTGACACCTAACTTCAAGGATTAACCCCTAATCTGCCGACCGGACCTCACCGCTACTATAATAAATGTATTAACCCCTAAAGCTAAGTCTAACCCTAACACCCCCCTAAGTTAAATATAATTTAAATCTAACGAAATAAAATAAATTTTATTAAAGAAATTATTCCTATTTAAAGCTAAATACTTACCGTAAAATAAACCCTAATATAGCTACAATATAAATAATAATTACATTGTAGCTATTTTAGGATTTATATTTATTTTACAGGCATCTTTGTATTTATTTTAACTATGTACCATAGCTATTAAATAGTTAATAACTATTTAATAGCTACCTAGTTAAAATAATTACAAAATTACCTGTAAAATAAATCCTAACCTAAGTTACAATTAAACCTAACACTACACTATCAATAAATTAATTAAATAAACTACCTACAATTACCTACAATTAAATCAACTAAACTAAATTACAAAAAAACAAACAAACACTAAATTACAAAAAAACCAACACTAAATTACAAAAATAAAAAAAGTTTACAATAATTTTAAACTAATTACACCTACTCTAAGCCCCCTAAAAAAAATAACAAAGCCCCCCCAAAATAAAAAAATGCCCTACCCTAATCTAAAATTAAAAGTTTACAGCTCTTTTACCTTACCAGCCCTTAAAAGGGCCTTTTGCGGGGCATGCCCCAAATAATTCAGCTCTTTTGCCTGTAAAAAAACATACAATACCCTCCCCCAACATTACAACCCACCACCCACATACCCCTAATCTAACCCAAACACCCCTTAAAAAACCTAACACTAAGCCCCTGAAGATCTCCCTACCTTATCTTCACCACGCCGAGTATCACCGATCCGTCCAGAAGAGGCTCCGAAGTCTTCATCCTATCCGGCAAGAAGAGGTCCAGAAGAGGCTCCGAAGTCTTCCTCCTATCCGGCAAGAAGAGGACATCCGGACCGGCAAACATCTTCATCCAAGCGGCATCTTCTATCTTCATCCATCCGACGAGGAGCGGCTCCATCTTCAAGACCTCCGGCGCGGAACATCCTCTTCTCCCGACGACTAGACGACGAATGAAGGTTCCTTTAAGGGACGTCATCCAAGATGGCGTCCCTAGAATTCCGATTGGCTGATAGGATTCTATCAGCCAATCGGAATTAAGGTAGGAAAAATCTGATTGGCTGATTGGATCAGCCAATCCGATTGAGCTCGCATTCTATTGGCTGTTCCGATCAGCCAATAGAATGCGAGCTCAATCTGATTGGCTGATTGGATCAGCCAATCCGATTGAACTTTAATCTGATTGGCTGATTCAATCAGCCAATCAGATTTTTCCTACCTTTAGTCAGATTGGCTGATAGAATCCTATCAGCCAATCGGAATTCGAGGGACGCCATTTTGGATGACGTCACTTAAAGGAACCTTCATTCGTCATCTAGTCGTCGGGAGAAGAGGATGTTCCGCGCCGGAGGTCTTGAAGATGGAGCCGCTCCTAGTCGGATGCATGAAGATAGAAGATGCCGCTTGGATGAAGATGTTTGCCGGTCCGGATGTCCTTTTCTTGCCGGATAGGAGGAAGACTTCGGAGCCTCTTCTGGACCTCTTCTTGCCGGATAGGATGAAGACTTCGGACCCTCTTCTGGATGGATCAGTGATACCCGGCGTGGTGAAGATAAGGTAGGGAGATCTTCAGGGGCTTAGTGTTAGGTTTTTTTAAGGGGGGTTTGGGTTAGATTAGGGGTATGTGGGTGGTGGGTTGTAATGTTGGGGGGTTTGTATGTTTTTTTACAGGCAAAAGAGCTGTTTTCTTTGGGGCATGCCCCGCAAAAGGCCCTTTTAAGGGCTGGTAAGGTAAAAGAACTGTAAACTTTTTATTTTAGAATAGGGTAGGGCATTTTTTTATTTTTGGGGGCTTTGTTATTTTTTTAGGGGGCTTAGAGTAGGTGTAATTAGTTTAAAATTCTTGTAATCTTTTTTTATTTTTTGTAATTTAGTGTTTGTTTTTTTGTAATTTAGTGTTTGTTTTTGTAATTTAGTTTAGTTGATTTAATTGTAGATAATTGTAGGTATTTTATTTAATTAATTTATTGATAGTGTAGTGTTAGGTTTAATTGTAATTTAGGTTAGGATTTATTTTACAGGTAATTTTGTAATTATTTTAACTAGGTAACTATTAAATAGTTATTAACTATTTAATAGCTATTGTACCTGGTTAAAATAAATACAAAGTTGCCTGTAAAATAAATATTAATCCTAAAATAGCTACAATATAATTATTCGTTATATTGTAGCTATATTAGGGTTTATTTTACAGGTAAGTATTTAGCTTTAAATAGGAATAATTTATTTAATAAGATTTATTTTACTTCGTTAGATTTAAATTATATTTAACTTAGGGGGGTGTTAGGGTTAGACTTAGCTTTAGGGGTTAATACATTTATTATAGTAGCGGTGAGGTCCGGTCGGCAGATTAGGGGTTAATACTTGAAGTTAGGTGTCAGCGATGTTAGGGAGAATACTATTTATTATAGGGTTTTTGAGGCGGGAGTGAGGCGGTTTAGGGGTTAATACATTTATTATAGTGGCAGCGAGGTCCGGTCGGCAGATTAGGGGTTAATAAGTGTAGGTAAGGTAGCGGCGACGTTTGGGGCGGCATATTAGGGGTTAATAAATATAATATAGGTGTCGGCGATGTTAGGGGCAGCAGATTAGGGGTACATAGCTATAATGTAGGTTGCGGCGGTGTCCGGAGCAGCAGATTAGGGGTTAAAAGTGTAATGCAGGGGTCAGCGATAGCGGGGGCGGCAGATTAGGGGTGTTTAGACTCGGGTACATATTAGGGTGTTAGGTGCAGACTTAGGAAGTGTTTCCCCATAGGAAACAATGGGGCTGCGTTAGGAGCTGAACGCTGCTTTTTTGCACAAGCACGTTTTTGAAGCTGGCCGCGTCCGTAAGCAACGCTGGTATTGAGGGTTGAAGTGGCGGTAAATATGCCTGTAAGCTCCCTTTTTGGAGCCTAAACGCAGCCCTTCAGAGAACTCTCAATACCAGCGTTGTTTAGAAGGTGCGGGGGGAAAAAACCACGCGTAGCTAACGCAAAACTCTAAATCTAGGTGTATGTTTATTGGTATGTTTAAAAACACAATTCATGGAGGAATACATACATGAAACAATGTTACTGAAGCAGTTTTAATCTGGATCTGGTTTACTGACTGAAACTAACTCGTAGAAAGTATGTATCAGTCAGATGCCAGATCGTATATTTAACCAGAGTTAAAAATATTTTATAATCTGTATAAAAAATAAATAATGTGCTTAGGAATTGATAAAATGTGTATGCAAATTTAATTAGATGTACCTATAAAAAAGCTTTAATTTAATGTATGTTTTAAAAAGAAAGCAAATAAGTAAATAATTGATTTAGGGGGATTGAGTAAAAACAAGTAACTGCAGATTTAATTTTGCGGTAGTATTTGTAGTGCGCACTACGTAAAAATAAAAACGATCCTAAAAAATCTTTATCTAAAAAATATCCGTGGAAAGTTTATGAAAATATACAATTGATGGTCAATGAATGCGATAATAACTTATCTTATCTTGATGGAATAGATAACTATGGTGTATAGTTGAAGGAGCCAAAAAACACACCGGCGTTAGCGGTTTCAGAGAAACCGGAAGTGGATCTGTAGCAAGAATGGGAAGTGACGTATATATATTGTGTATATTAATATGTATATATATATACAGTGAGGCAAAAAAGTATTTAGTCAGCCACCAATTGTGCAAGTTCTCCCACTTAAGAACAGAAGAGAGAGGCCTGTAATTTTCATCATAGATATACCTCAACTATGAGAGACAAAATGTGGAAACAAATCCAGACAATCACAGTGTCTGATTTGGAAAGAATTTATTTGTATATTATGGTGGAAAATAAGTATTTGGTCACCTACAAACAAGCAAGATTTCTGGCTCTCACAGACCTGTATCTTCTTCTTTAAGAGGCTCCTATGTCCTCCACTCATTACGTGTATTAATGGCACCTGTTTGAACTTGTTATCAGTATAAAAGACACCTGTCCATAACCTCAAACAGTCACACTCCAAACTCCACTATGGTGAAGACCAAAGAGCTGTTGAAGGACACCAGAGACAAAATTGTAGACCTGCACCAGGCTGGGAAGACTGAATCTGCAATAGGCAAGCAGCTTGGTGTGAAGAAATCAACTGTGGGAGCAATAATTAGAAAATGGAAGACATACAAGACCACTGATAATCTCCCTCGATCTGGGGCTCCACGCAAGATCTCACCCCATGGGGTCAAAATGATCACAAGAACAGTGAGCAAACATCCCAGAACCACACGGGGGGACCTAGTGAATGACCTGCAGATAGCTGGGACCAACGTAACAAAGGCTACCATCAGTAACACACTACTCCGCCAAGGACTCAGATCCTGCAGTGCCAGACGTGTCCCCCTGCTTAAGCCAGTACATGTCCGGGCCCATCTGAAGTATGCTAGAGAGCATTTAGATGATCCAGAAGCGGATTGGGAGAATGTCATATGGTCAGATGAAACCAAAGTAGAACTGTTTGGTAGAAGCACAACTCGTCGTGTTTGGAGGAGAGAGAATGCTGAGTTGCAACCAAAGAACACCATACCTACTGTGAAGCATGGGGGTGGCAACATCATGCTTTGGGGGCTGTTTCTCTGCAAAGGGAACAGGACGACTGATCCATGTACATGAAAGAATGAATGAGGCCATGTATCATGAGATTTTGAGTGCAAACCTCCTTCCATCAGCAAGGGCATTGAAGATGAAACGTGGCTGGGTCTTTCAGCATGACAATGATCCCAAACACACCGCCCGGGCAACGAAGGAGTGGCATCGTAAGAAGCATTTCAAGGTCCTGGAGTGGCCTAGCCATTCTCCAGATCTCAACCCCATAGAAAACCTTTGGAGGGAGTTGAAAGTCTGTGTTGCCCAGCGACAGCCCAAAAACATCACTGCTCTAGAGGAGATCTGCATGCAGGAATGGGCCAACATACCAGCAACAGTGTGTGACAACCTTGTGAAGACTTACAGAAAACGTTTGACCTCTGTCATTGCCAACAAAGGATATATAACAAAGTATTGAGATGAACTTTTGATATTGACCAAATACTTATTTTCCACCATAATTTGCAATTAAATTCTTTCCAAATCAGACAATGTGATTGTCTGGATTTGTTTCCACATTTTGTCTCTCATAGTTGAGGTATAACTATGATGAAAATTACAGGCCTCTCTCATCTTCTTAAGTGGGAGAATTTGCACAATTGGTGGCTGAATAAATACTTTTTTGCCCCACTGTATATACACACAAAAAAATTATATATGTATATACATACACACACACACACTATATATATATATATATATATATATATATATATATATATATATATATATATAATCAACTGGACAATTGAATCATATTTGCTACTTAATATAATGTGTTATGTGCCCTGACACATTATTCAGTCAACAACTCAAGAAGATGAGACAGCCCTACCCTTAAAATAATTATAAACCCGCTGTCCTAAATCAATCGATCACACTGCATACAGAAACTTATTTCTTCTTGCTATGTAGAAAGTCTCTCTGGGGGTGAGCACTGACTATCTGCTGAGCACCTGCAGATGATGGTATTAGTGATCCTACATTCTGCTGTCTCACTTTCCACACTTGGTTGCCGTGAATGTTAGCCCTGCCCTCTAGGGTCCCGGGTCCCCACCAGTCAGAGAGCATAGCAGCTAATCAACACGTGCCGCCGTGCTCCTGCAATCGCTAATGCCAACGTGACGTTCATTATATAGGTCCGCCCCCTGATTCTCACACTATTGCCTTTCCCAATGCCGTTGCCTATTGGAGTAGAGGCGGAGTGGTGGTGGCGGCTGCAGCTGAGCTGCATGAGCCTCTATCTTGTCTATGTGCTCAAAAAGCAGGCCGGCCACTCCGTTCCCTCACTAGCTGCTCACACGTGTTAAGCTCTCTCTGTGCAGCTGCCAGCCCACCGGGATTTGTCCCAGTATCCCGGCAGCACAATCCGGCCCTGCTGCAAATGGAGTTGTGTCAAATGTAATTTTTATGATCCTAATTTGAAACATCTCCTCTAGGAATGCCCTAAAATTATACAATATTGAGCAAAAGTTAGCTTTTGGACATCAAACGTATTTAAAATAAAGGTCAATTTAAATTTTTAGGGCCTTTTGTAGTGCATTGCCCTAAAGTGATTAGCTCTTTTACATAAATAAAGTATCAATTACCCCTAAAGTAAACCCCCCACCCACCCAACCCCCCAAAATAAAATAACCTAAGTTACCAGAATACAACAGTCAGGTCCAGCACTATTCTCCGTCATTCATTGTTGCAGCTTCCTTTAATTTAACAGAGCGTAGGCAAACAGCATCTAACTAGCAAAAGGGAGGTAAAGAGAGAAATGCATCTGGTCTGTAATGGGATGTGTTGATAAGCAGCATGCATGTGCCATGTATCATGTCAGATTGTGACTTGGGCATAGAGATTATATGGCAAAATGTATGTGGACAACTGACCATCAAAATGAGCTTGTTGGACATCCTGTTCCAAATTATGGGCATTAATATGCAGTTGTCTTCAACCTCTTCATAGCCAACACTCTTTGGGGGAAGACTTTCAACAAGATTTTGGAGTAAGTTTGTTTGAGTATGTGCCCATTCAGTCAGTCTGGTTTGCAGTTGGCATTGCCCAGATTTTTCAGTTTATCCCAAAAGTTATTAAGTGTGGTTAAAGTCTGGGCCATTAGAGTTTCTCCACACCAAAGAGATTATCCTATTTATAAATGTGGTCTCATGGGTTTAGGAATTACTCTCCACATAATGTGTAACAGGTTAGAAAGTTGACATTCTTTAAACTGGCCATATGATGACCAGAGGGCTAAGTGACCCCTTAGTTAATAGAGAAGATCCTTCTAATAAATAGTGTTGTGTTTATTTCTTTTTTGTTTTTAATAGAGATACCCCTTCAAAACCCTTGTACATTTACTACTGTAAACCTGGGACCTAACATTTTGGAAAACAGTCATTTTGATTATGACCACATGATGACCATGGACATGAAACCCAGCTTTCTTTCATGAATTAGATAGAACATGTTATTTGAATGACTTTCCAGTTTAGATCTATTTTGTTTCATTTTCTTGGTATTCTTTTTTGAAAAGCATGTCTAGATATATTCAGGGGCTGCTGATTGGTTGCTGCACATTTAGACCTTGTGCTACTAGCTCACCCATGTGTATTGCTGCTTCTTCAACAAATATACCAAAAGAACAAAACAAATTTGATATTAGAAGTAAATTGGAAATATGTCTAAAATTGTATGCACTATGTAAATCAGAAGTCTGTCATTGGGCGCTAATAAACATACCATATCTATTAGTAAAGGTAGGAGCAGTACTGTTAGAGCTTAAGGCATAGGGAGAGACAACAATAGAAATATTTAGTTTAGTTTCTTTTAATTTAAAAAATTACAATCATTAGTCAAACAATCAAATAAAATAAAAGTAAATTGTTTGTTACATCATGAATTATGGGTAAAAGTATACCAAACTGACTGCTATTCAATAAGCAGTTGAAGAACAACATCACTTATAGTTGTTTATAATTCCAAAGCCTGTAATACACTAGTTGGAAACTCAAGTCCTCTCTCTTCCATTATGATTGCATTCTGGTCGCCCACAGCACAGCACTGTTTACCAATGAGGCGACGTTTCCACCTCTAAACCAATAGCCGTGCTAGGATGTCAGTTGACACGCACGGCTATTGGTTTAGAGGTGGAAACGTCATTTTATTGAAGAGCACTGTGTCGTAGGCAGCCGGAGGCACTGAGTTTAGTGATCTACTGAGACACAGATAGGGTAAGTTTAGCACCTTTTTTAGTAAGTGATGAATTAAACTACAGTTTATTTTTAGTGATGATAAATCCTAGCATTTATTTTTAAACGCTCGGATTCACCAATACTTAAATAAAGCTGGTCTGTATTTTTCACAAAAAGAGCAACACCAGTGACCAGAACAACGGGTCATGATCTCAAGCTGTAGGGTAGTAGGTTCAGGAGTAATTGCAGAAGTGTTTCTTCACTGAAAGGGTGGGTGATTAATGGAATAAACTTCCATTAGAGCTGGTGAAGACAGACACTGTGAGGGACATCACGATGCCTGACAAAGGGACCTCAGTGTCCTAAAAACAACTGTATCTGCTATTAGCTAGCTATTGAAGGTATCACCATCACCTTAGTTATTTTCTTACAAAGGATTTTTACTTTCTTTGAACACATTGGCTAACACAGTAACACAGTCTCTCTCCTCCATTCCTGTCCCTCCTTTTGTCTCTCTCGTTTCCATTCTACTCACTTTTCTTGTCCTTATTACACTTCCCCATGTTTCTCACATCTTCCATCCTTTCCCCCATGTTCTCCCTCTTCATCACTCACTTCCTCCTCCTTCTCCCCATTTTAGTCCATTCTCATCTCCCTGTTCCTAATCTATCATAAAATCACCTCTTATACCCCATCACGTTTCTCTTACCTCACCACCACCATTTCCTCACCTCTCTTTTTTACATGAATGTCACCTTTCCCTATTCCATTCTTCTCTATTGTCTCCACTCTATGCTCTTTCTCAATGTCCTCCCTTGTTTTTTTATATTAGGCGCCTGAGGAAATGGCTAGTTTTAACTGAGAAAAGCGTAGAGTTTTTTTTTTTATACCGAAAGTTTATTGTTGAGCCTACAATTTGTTTTATTTGTATGTTTTAAATAAACCTTTTAACTGTAAACAAAGCACGAGAGTTAATTACTTGGAGCAACCAAGGGGTTGGATGCAACCCAGACTGGTTGGCAGTGAGCTGGGACACTGTGAGATCCCAGTTTGTTTCGAATAGCACAATTGGTGCTGCCACGTTTGTGAGTATTATTGAATACTGAAGTTGGATGTTTACGTGTATTTATTCCATAACGGAATTGCACTAGGAGGCGCCGTCTATCCATTTTGTAACTTGTGTATGTTTGTTATGCTACACAAATTAATTTATTCATTTTCTGAGTTTGGAAATCTACATGTCTGGAATTTATATTGGCAGGGTTTAAAAAAATATATAATATTTGAGATAGGATAGACATTTTAATTGCACTAACTCGGCCAATCCATGAAAATGGTTTATTTATCCAGATGCTTAAGGATAACCTGATATCTCGTATCAAAGCATCGTAGTTATAATAGTAAAGAATTGTGGTCCGAGTAAACAAATATCCCTAAGTATTTTATTTGCCATTTTGTATTCTTGAAAGGAAATGTATGTTTTATATAATATTGCTCTTTAGAATCCAAAGCTATTCCAAGTGGTTCAGATTTACTTTGAAATTAGAGCATAGTTAATATTTTTCCATCTCCGCTAGTACTGTTGGTAGTGATGTCTTTGGGCAAGTTAACATCAGAAAAACTGCATATAGCTCTATTTTATATTATGATAGTCCTACAACTACTCCCTTAAAGGGATAATCTACTCCAGAATTTGTATTATTTAAAAAGATAGATAATCCCTTTAATACCCATTCCCCAGTTTTTCATAACCAACACGTTTATATTAATATACTTTTTACCTCTGTGATTACCTTGTATCTAAGCCCTCTACAGACTGCCCCTTATATCCGTTCGTTTGACAGACTTGAAAGCAAATGAAAGTTTAAATGTAAAATTGAAAGTTGGTTAAAATTACAACTCTATCTGAATAATGAAAGAAAAATTGTGGGTTTCATGTCACTTTAGTTTCTCACTACCTCCTGCATAACCACATACAGACACCGTCACACCCACACAAACACAAGCATGCGGGGTACATATAAACACCTATACACACTTACACCTACATATAGACCTACACACAGATATGTCCTTATATACATACACATGTGCCCACACCCACAACTAGCAACAATAAACAAAATGGCATAACATTTCTTTTGTCAGTTGGTGACTTAGTAACCTAACACTCAAAATTCCATCATAATTGATTAATTTTTTCATAACTTTTGATAATATATAGTGTAAGATGCACAACATGTGTTTACCCCCCTAGTTTTGTCATGTGTTCATTTTCAGCCATTCTGTAAATTCCTACAATTTATTTCCATATAATACAGAATCAAATACAAAATACTGACCGTAGCCTAAACAAAAAACAGTAATATTAATATACAGATACTTAGTATCTCACACTCTACCAATAACCTACTAAATGCTTCTCCTCTTTATCCTAGAACACTGCACCTACTCGGGGGAATGTTCTGCATTGCTGCTATACTGTTTACCACCAATAAACTGATTTAACAGCTTTGTGAAACTCCGTCTAATTTTAGCACATCTTCCAAATAGTCTTTTTAATCTGGTTCACACATCTCAGTGTTAAAACTTCATATTCTAAAACCTTCTGTGCAGGGCTTTTCTCCATCTTCATAAGTATGTTTTATTACATTTCACGTGTTTTTAACATTCATTGAAACCAATTATTTAGCATTGCAGAATATAAAAGCAATTCAGAAAACATTGATAAAAATTATACAGTCCATTTACCACAAGAGGGCACAATGGTAACAATTTTACCACAAGATACAATGCAATACATTTCTTTGTCCACCAGAGGGCAAAGTGCATTATTTACACAGCACAGACTGTAAAAAGTACATTCACCACAAGATGGCAGGCACATTTTGTTATAATGTATGTTTTAAAACACAACTTACATAAAAAATGTATTATTCGTTTGTTTTTTTCACATAATGACATAGGCCAGGGAATTTTTTTTATTTTTATATCAGGGCTGTCTCTTAGTAAAGAAAATGGCTCCCATTGCAATGGCTGGTCTTATGCCAGTTATAGTTAGGGGGTTAGATAAAAGTAGCTTACTGTACTCTAAAGGTAGCACACAAAGGGCAAGACTCCTCTTATATCTTATGCCATGTGATTTTATTTATATGACATTCACTTGTCCTCAGCCTCAAACATGCAATGATGCATTAACCTAACATCACAAGACAAACACACTCTCAGAATCTTCAATAACCAACATGCTGAATAATATCTGCAATTAACAGACATGTAGATGAATTTAAGGGGTGGCTTATGGCAGATGACATAGGAACATTGTTAGGCATTATCTTATAACCGGGGGTATCACTTGACACTTAGAAGTATTCTACACCTTCACCTGGAACTAAATGGGTTACTTGGCTAGATCTCGGGAAACAGCATTTAGACAGGCAGCAAGTAAAGTCTAATCACTGTTCTGTTTATTATAAGGCATCACAGACTTTTATAGACAATGGTTAAAGTATATGGGGTTAAACAATTACGTAATCATAATCACACCATTTCACACAGTATGCTTAGAACAAAGAACTTAATTAAAAATAAGGAATAAAAAGGAGTTGTTCTGAGAAACAAACAGTTTTAGATAACGGTGTATCCATGCACATCGCCAGGACTTTGCAAGGCCATCGGACAAATTATTGAGATAAAGTGTTCAGCTTCATATTTTTCTCACAGCATAATAACTACCTTATAATGAATTATAATAAACTCATCTTAAAATGATGCTTACACAAAATGGATTACTAGAGACAATATGGCAGCATTATGGTTATATATTCTTACATTCCACCCTTTTATTGTAACAGAATAACATACTATGAAAATTAAACAACTACGCTATATAATAGGCACAGAAAATTAGTAAAGCTATTAACAACAATGTAAGCCTAATACTACGGTATAACATGAATCTATGTGAGAATACTGTAGAGAAATGTATTCACATTTGCTGCTATAATAGTTAACTATAATTAAAACGCTAAATAGGCCAATAGTGCACAATATGTCACTGAACATGAGTACGGTCTCTCCAATACTCTCTGTCTATCTCCCAGCATGCCAAAATTACTGGTCTATCTGCACAAAGACCCAACCAGCCCCCTATCTACCCCCATACAACACTGCATCTTTACTTTTCAACCTGCATAGCTAGCATCCCCAAATAGCATCAACATTTTCCTGCTCTTTACACTCTCCATAGTGAAGCATAACATGGAAACAGCACAAATATCTCTGGGTGGCCTCTGATCACTTTAAGAACAGTCTTTGTCCTCTTAGAGCTCCACCTCCCTCAGACACTCTGCTTCAATACCATAGTCCATTTGCAGTAGGGGTGCTTTGCACCTGAGAAAGGGTATATCTGCAGATACATGCTGGAAGTATGATGGTTGGTTCATGGGTAGATAAGGGAAACAGGTGGATCCTCATAGCAACAGACAATCGAGTCAGGAGTCTAAGAAGTAAGCAAAACAGCACAAGATGGTCGCGCACCCTGATACAATAACAATTATGCCCAACAAAACTTCTTTCACTTTTTGTGTAAGCATCGCAATTTCCTTTAATAGCTTAACTTATCCTATGTCATTTAAAACCAGGAAAACATTGTGGACATATATAATACAAGTTAAATACATTTATTATACTTTTACAGAACATAACTCACAGCTACTCTATACAATTTAAATTATACTTTAAACATGAATACTAAGCAAGTAAAAACTGCTAGACTTCATCAAGAGGCTGTATGGCTATGCTAAGTAACTTATGCTAAGGCTGGCCCTGTAACAAAAAGTAAAAGTAAAACAGTCAATAAAAACATTTTCTTTAAAATTAATTTCCTCACACTTTCTCTTTGAACTACTAAACAAAACAACCTAGTGTTTTTTTATTCTGCAAAGCTATTATATGTAATGTTTATAATTCTCCAAACATGATCTTAGTAGAATCAGCTGTCTCATCTGATATAAACAGTACACTACTAATTTACTAATTATTTTATGCAACCTAAATTCTCTCGCACTCCTGTATGAGGAAAGAATACAATCATAACATTATTAAAACTACACAATCTTTTTAAAGGTAAACACTTCTTTATGGTAAGAAAAATTCCTTTAGCTGACAAACATCTGGAATTACAAAACTGAAATAGTAGATACCATACCAGGTAATAAAGGGAAAAATACATTTGCTTTCTCTTGTAAGGTGTATCCAGTCCACGGGTTCATCCTTTACTTGTGGGATATTCTCCTTCCTAACAGGAAGTGGCAAAGAGAGCACACAGCAGAGCTGTCCATATAGCTCCCCCTCTAGCTCCACCCCCAGTCATTCTCTTTGCCGGCTCTAAGCAATAGGGTCCCTCTCGGAAGGGTAAAGTGAATGTGGTGTTAGAATTGTAGTTTTGTTTTCTACAAGCAAAAGTTTGTTATTTTAAATGGTACCGGTGTGTACTATTTACTCTCTAGCAGGAAAGTGATGAAGATTTCTGCAGGGAGGAAGATGATTTTAGCATGTTGTAACTAAAATCCACTGCTGTTCCCACAAAGGACTGAGGAGTACAAGAAAACTTCAGTTGGGGGGAACGGTTTGCAGGTTAGGCTGCAATAAGGTATGTTCAGTCATTTACTTCTAGACAAGACTGTGATAATGCTAGAAAAGACTGATGAGATCCCCATGAGGGAAGATTAAGCTTTATTCAGAGACTAAGTATGGAATTGCAAGCTTACATAACAGGGCTAATTTATGCTGGTTGACACTATTTAATGGCAAACGGTTTTTACTGATAAATATCGTTTTTTGAGACACTTTTGAAGGTTCCTTTGGTTTGCTTTCAGGGGTTGTTACCCACATGGCTATTATTAAAACTCTTAGGAGTGTTTCTTTAGGCCTCACAGCACCAGAGTAAGGTGGGAGGGGCCTAATTTCGTGCCTCAGATGCGCAGTTATACTGACTAGATCTTCAGGCTGTTTCACATGGGGTCCTGCTGCAGTTTGAGGGCCTATAAGAAGCTTTTTTCCCCCACAAATCTGGTTCCTAAGGGCAGGTAGGGCCACAGCAGAGCTGTGGCAAGGTGCTGAAGTTGTTTTAACCGGTTGTTAGCTTACTATTGATCCGGTTTGGGCATTAAGGGGTTAATCGTTTTTGTTGCTAGTTGTGCAATCTTACCAATGCTTTAGGTACATACTGTGAAAATTTCGAAAAGTTTGCTGCATTTTTCACTGTTTTGGAAAATTGTGTGCCTTTTTTATCTCTTAAAGACACAGTAACGTTTTTTGCAAAGTGTGTTTTTACTTGATTAAAGTGATTTCTAAGCCTGTTTGTCTTACTACTAGTCTGTTAAACATGTCTGACACCAAGGAAAATCCTTGTTCAATGTGTTTAGAAGCCATGGTGGAACCCCCTGTCAGAATGTGTCCCACTTGTACTGATATGTCTATACACTTTAAAGAACATATTGTTGCACTTAAAAATGTGGCCCAAGATGATTCTCAGACAGAAGGTAATGAGGTTAGCCCGTTAACCTCTCCCCAAGTGTCACAACCAGTTACGCCCGCTCAAGTGACGCCTAGCACCTCTAGCGCGTCTAACTCTTTTACCTTACAAGGCAGTTATGGATAATACCCTCTCAGTATTTTTATCTAAACTGCCCATGTTACCTGCAAAGCGCGATAGCTCTGTTTTAAGAACAGATTATGAGCATTCTGACGCTTTAGTAGCCGTATCCGATATACACTCACAACGCTCTGAAATGGGGGCGAGGGATGTGCTGTCTGAGGGAGAAATTTCCGATTCGGGAAAGGTTGCTCCTCAGACAGACTCAGATACGTTGGCTTTTAAATTTAAACTAGAACACCTCCGCTTATTGCTCAGGGAGGTATTTGTTACTCTGGATGACTGCGACCCTATGGTGGTTCCAGAGAAATTGTGTAAAATGGACAAGTACCTAGAAGTTCCTGTTTACACTGATGTGTTCCTGGTCCCTAAGAGGATTGCGGATATCGTTACTAGGAAGTGGGATAAACCAGGTATTCCCTTCGTTCCCCCTCCTGTTTTTAAGAAAATGTTCCCCATATCTAACCCCATGCGGGACTCGTGGCAGACGGTCCCTAAGGTGGAGCGGGCTGTTTCTTCACTTGCTAAACGCACAACCATACCAATTGAAGACAGTTGTGCTTTTAAAGACCCTATGGATAAAAAATTAGAGGGCTTACTTAAGAAAATTTTTGTTCAACAAGGTTTTCTTCTCCAACCTATTGCGTGCATTATTCCTGTAACTACTGCAGCTGCTTTCTGGTTCGAGGCGCTGGAAGATGCGCTCCAGATGGAGACCTCATATGAGGACATTATGGACAGAATTAAGGCCCTTAAGATGGCTAATTCTTTTATCACAGATGCCGCTTTCCAACTGGCTAAGTTAGCTGCAAATAATTCAGGTTTCGCCATTTTGGCTCGCAGGGCGCTATGGCTAAAGTCCTGGTCTGCCGATGTGTCGTCAAAATCCAAACTATTGAACATCCCTTTCAAAGGAAAGACCCTTTTCGGGCCTGAATTAAAAGAGATTATCTCAGAAATCACTGGGGGAAAAGGCCATGCTCTCCCTCAGGACAAGTCCTTTAAGACAAAGAACAAACAAAATAATTTTCGTTCCTTTCGGAATTTCAGGAGCGGTCTCGCTTCATCCTCCCCTGCTACAAAGCAAGAGGGTAACACTTCACAACCCAGAGCAGCCTGGAAACCCTACCAGGGCTGGAACAAGGGTAAACAGGCTAAGAAGCCTGCAGCTGCCTCCAAGGCAGCATGAAGGGGTAGCCCACGATCCGGGACCGGATCTAGTAGGGGGCAGACTCTCTCTCTTCGCTCAGGCCTGGGCAAGAGACGTACATGATCCTTGGGCCTTAGAGATTGTATCCCAGGGATATCTTCTAGAATTCAAGGACTCCCCTCCAAGGGGAAGGTTCCACATTTCTCGTCTGTCTTCAGACCAGACAAAGAAAGAGGCGTTCTTACGCTGTGTAGAAGACCTACATACAATGGGAGTGATCCACCCAGTTCCAATTGTGGAACAAGGGCTGGGTTTTTACTCAAACCTGTTTGTGGTTCCCAAAAAAGAAGGAACTTTCAGACCAATCCTGGATCTCAAAATTCTAAACAAATTCCTCAGAGTCCCATCATTCAAGATGGAGACCATTCGGACAATCTTACCAATGATCCAGGAGGGTCAATATATGACTACCGTGGATCTAAAGGATGCGTATCTGCACATTCCTATCCACAAAGATCATCACCAGTTTCTCAGGTTCGCCTTTCTGGACAAGCATTATCAGTTTGTGGCTCTTCCTTTCAGGTTGGCCACTGCTCCCAGAATTTTCACAAAGGTGCTAGGGTCCCTCCTGGCGGTTCTAAGACCGCGGGGCATAGCAGTGGCGCCTTATCTGGACGACATCTTAATTCAGGCATCGACTTTCCAAAGAGCCAAGTCTCACATGGAAATTGTATTGACCTTTCTGAGGTCTCACGGGTGGAAGGTGAACATCAAAAAGAGTTCTCTCTCCCCCCTCACAAGAGTTTCCTTCCTAGGAACTCTATTAGATTCGGTAGAAATGAAAATATTTCTGACGGAGGTCATAAAGTTAAAACTCTTAACCACTTGCCGAGTTCTTCATTCCATTCCTCGGCCATATGTATCTCAGTGCATGGAGACAATCGGTCTAATGGTAGCGGCAATGAACATAGTCCCTTTTGCTCGGATACACCTCAGACCACTGCAACTGTACATGCTCAAACAGTGGAATGGGGATTATGCAGATTTGTCTCCTCAAATACAGTTGGACCAGGGGACCAGAGATTCTCTTCTCTGGTAGTTGTCTCAGGATCACCTGTCTCAGGGAATGTGTTTCCGCAGACCAGAGTGGATCATCGTAACGACTGATGCCAGTCTGTTGGGCTGGGGTGCAGTCTGGGACTCCCTGAAAGCTCAGGGCTTATGGTCTCGGGAAGAAGCTCTTCTCCCGATAAACATTCTGGAACTGAGGGCGATATTCAATGCTCTTCAGGCATGGCCTCAGCTAGCTGTGGCCAAATTCATCAGATTTCAGTCAGACAACATCACGACTGTAGCTTACATCAACCATCAAGGGGGAACAAGGAGTCCCCTAGCAATGATGGAAGTAACCAAAATAATAAGGTGGGCGGAGGATCACTCTTGCCATCTCTCAGCAATTCACATCCCAGGATTTGACAACTGGGAGGCGGATTTTCTAAGTCGTCAGACTTTTCACCCGGGGGAGTGGGAACTCCACCCGGAGGTATTTGCCCAGCTGACTCAGCTATGGGGCACTCCAGAGTTGGATCTGATGGCGTCCCGTCAGAATACCAAACTTCCTCTTTATGGGTCCAGGTCCCGGGATCCCCAGGCGGTGCTGATAGATGCTCTAGCAGCGCCGTGGTCTTTCAATCGGGCCTATGTGTTTCCACCGTTTCCTCTCCTTCCCCGTCTGGTTGCCAGAATCAAACAGGAGAGGGCGTCGGTGATTCTAATAGCGCCTGCGTGGCCACGCAGGACCTGGTATGCAGACCTAGTGGACATGTCATCCGTTCCACCATGGACTCTGCCAATGAGGCAGGACCTTCTACTACAAGGTCCTTTCAAACATCCAAATCTAATTTCTCTGTGTCTGACTGCTTGGAGATTGAACGCCTAATTCTATCAAAGCGTGGTTTCTCTGAGTCGGTTATCGATACCCTGATTCAGGCTAGAAAGCCTGTCACCAGGAAAATCTACCATAAGATTTGGCGAAAATATCTTTGTTGGTGCGAATCCAAGGGTTACTCATGGAGTAAGAATAGGATTCCCAGGATATTGTACTTTCTCCAAGATGGATTGGAGAAAGGATTGTCAGCTAGTTCCTTAAAAGGACAGATATCTGCTTTGTCTATTCTTTTACACAAATGTCTGGCGGAGGTACCAGACGTTCAAGCGTTTACTCAGGCTTTAGTCAGAATCAAGCCTGTTTATAGACCTGTGGCTCCGCCATGGAGTCTGAATTTAGTTCTTTCAGTTCTGCAAGGGGTTCCGTTTGAACCTTTACATTCCATAGATATTAAGCTTTTATCTTGGAAAGTTTTGTTTTTGGTAGCTATCTCTTCTGCTCGAAGAGTTTTAGAGTTATCTGCTTTACAGTGTGACTCACCTTACTTGGTGTTCCATGCAGATAAGGTAGTTTTGCGTACCAAACCTGGTTTTCTTCCTAAGGTTGTGTCTAATAAGAATATTAACCAGGAAATTGTTGTTCCTTCTCTGTGTCCTAATCCTTCTTCGAAGAAGGAACGTCTGTTACACAATCTTGATGTGGTTCATGCTTTAAAGTTCTATTTACAAGCAACTAAAGATTTCAGACAAACAACTTCATTGTTTGTTATCTATTCTGGTAAGATGAGAGATCAGAAGGCGACTGCTACCTCTCTTTCCTTTTGGCTGAAAAGCATCATCCGTCTGGCCTATTAGACTGCTGGCCAGCAGCCTCCTGAAACAATTACTGCTCATTCTACCAGAGCAGTGGCTTCCACATGGGCTTTTAAAAATGAGGCTTCTGTTGAACAGATTTGTAAGGCAGCGACTTGGTCTTCGCTGCATACTTTTTCCAAATTTTACAAATTCGATACTTTTGCTTCTTCGGAGGCTATTTTTGGGAGAAAGGTTTTACGAGCAGTGTTGCCTTCCGTTTAAGGTACCTGTCTTGTTCCCTCCCTTCATCCGTGTCCTAAAGCTTTGGTATTGGTATCCCACAAGTAAAGGATGAACCCGTGGACTGGATACACCTTACAAGAGAAAACAGAATTTATGCTTACCTGATAAATTACTTTCTCTTGTGGTGTTTCCAATCCACGGCCCGCCCTGGCTATTAGTCAGGTAGTTATTTGGTTTAAACTACAGTCACCACTGCACCCTATGGTTTCTCCTTTTTCTTCCTAACCTCCGGTCGAATGACTGGGGGGTGGAGCTAGAGGGGGAGCTATATGGACAGCTCTGCTGTGTGCTCTCTTTGCCACTTCCTGTTAGGAAGGAGAATATCACACAAGTAAAGGATGAACCCATGGACTGGATACACCACAAGAGAAAGTAATTTATCAGGTAAGCATAAATTCTGTTTTCATAACACAGATCCAATAAGAGCCATTGTAAGTAGAAAATATAGCATCAATATCATTATAATTATACTACTCCCAAAACTCCTATTTCTCTGTATAATTGATATAAATTTCTATCGGAGACGTGTCCTCACTCTTTTATTTTGAGTAGTTTGATTATACACTAAGGAATGATTACAATGGGAAATTCCTACAAAAAACGTAAAAACTTTCTATTCTCATACCCTTTTCCACTGTAAGACATATATATCCCTTCTTCGCTTAAATATTAAGGGGCGGAATAGAAACATGAGGGAACCTTCTGTGTTCTACAATAGTGAAGGGTCTAGAATAGTCTGAGATATTGCAGCATTTTCTTTAAACTATAAAGGGGCAAACATATTCTCTATACTCAGTGGGCCATACAATAGGTTACAATACTGCAAGGTTTAGAGTTACACTTATCTGGAAGGTTACTTTGTTTAAGTACATAAACTATAATGTGTACTAATACAAATAAGGCATATTTCTCTGCAGACAAAGCTATATGACTTCTTATAACTAATATGATCAATAAAAATAACACAATTACAAGATAATACAAAACAAGCAATATGAGTAAACAAGTTAAAACAATACTCCCCTAATTTAGCTGTGGATGACTCTGTAACAGCGTAACAGGTCCTCAACTCCAACAGTCAAGACACAGTCCAGAGAAGGATAATCTTTGTGTTCTGAAGACACACATCATAGGAAACAGTCATAGATTATCCAGAGTCCAGTTCTGGGGCTGGTACCAGCGTGTAATGCAAAGAATGGATCCAAATGATAGTTCAGCAATTTTTACTGTAGTATGGTGGTTAAAACAAACTTGACAAAGGTCCTTTTATCTTCTTTTTCTTTTCATTTTCTTACTTAAAAACAATCGCCCAAATCACATAAATAAAGATACTCATCAATACTCCCCCCTTTGTTCGCGTGAAACACCCTATGTGTCACACAAACACAATATGACAGCAAACTAAAAGACAACCCATGCACTCCTAAAAGAAGTAGAATCCTTAAAATCAGGCAAAATCAAATACACCTCAATATTCCATTCCTACAGCACCCTTCCACACACATTCTATAAAAAATAAAAACATTAAAAAACATTCTCTAAGCATTCATTTAAAAACAACTATCCACTACGCAAAACAAAACATTAACAGCCCTCACAAACTTTTAACAAACACAATCAACCTGAAAACAAGCACATATACTTACACTCAATCAATCACAGCACTTAAAAATACCACATTCTAACAAAACACTGCAAATAATTCAAATTCTATAACAACCTTTAGCTATGGTTTTGTTAATTTTACCCTGCACAATACTATGAAATCATGCTAATAATGCAATCACTTTAAAAGATCAATAGAATCTAGTTGCACATTTACAAATAAAATCCCTAACCACAAATTGACAAAGAGAACACACAATACTATATTCTGGGAAAGGTCAGAAAATAATGGCATTGCTACTGCTCTATGGTTTCTGTTTACATGCATAGGGTAAACCCACTGTTAAAGAATCATGTTTGGCACAAATAATTTGGGAAAAGCTTTAGAACCCAGTCTATTGGCGGCAGTAACCAGCCACGTAGCCGTTACATGCTATGCTATACTTTAAAATTATTGTGTATTTATTAAAATCCTGATTATATTAGTTTCCTTATTTTTTATACAATTTGATATTTAACATTGTTGCAGCTCTCTGACTAAATATAACAATTGTATACAACAAAATTAAATTTCTAAAAATTATAATAATTTATACTAATACGTAGATTAAAAGGTGTACAGATAGTGTGTGTATAGCAAACAAGTCAGATGTTAACAAACAAATATGCTCAACACAATGTGCTAAAAAACAATACTCTCCTTGTCAAAGTGATATAAAGATGACCGCTGCCTTCCTTCAGTCTCTCCCCAGGGACTGTACAGACAATAGGCAAATAGAAATGGATGGCGCTGGTCTTGATATGAAGTAAAATTTCTAATGATAGATAGAAATGGACTTGATGTGCAAGTTTAAATACGACAAAATAATGTGCAGTATACTCACTCCTTCAATAATGTGAGTTCAGCTTCTAAAGATGTGCCTTTCTCCAAAGAATAAGGAATGAATCCCCAAGGGGAATATCAGCTGGGCTGGAAATGGATTGAAAACCCCATCAGCAGTAAAATAGTAACTTATTATTACAAATCAAGTAGTAACTTACTTATCAAATATAGTGAGTCCGGCTCGTCACAGGAAAAGATGATTCCAAATGTATGAAAGATAAAAATGTTTATTTTAGCTCTACGCGTTTCAACGCTCAAGCGTCTTTTTCAAGAGCAGTAAAAACAAAGTAAAAAAGTTTGCATGATACTGTGACTCATTATAGCCGGGTTTATATACAGCTGTATCAATGTTCCAATTTCCTGTGTCCAACAGGAAATTGGACTCACATAAAAACATATACATAAAGAAGTTATATGGATGTTTAAGCCCAACCTTTTATTCTTTGCATAGCTTAATTCTTTTTTATGTCGCTATATTAAAGTTAAAATACTTTTTGTAATGTGGTTAGGCGTAAACATACAAACAAAAAATTATAGCCAATGATTGCGTTCCTTTGAGATTTCGTCCAATGAAAGTGCACTAATTAAATAAGTTCTCATTTGAGTATTCCTTTTCTTTTAGTTCCTTTTCAGGTCCGTCGTAATGTCACATGCTTTTTTTGGCCAATCCGATCACGCTGGGATGCTCTCCGTTAGTGTGTGACGTTGTGTGGGCCTGTCCGATCACATGTTGTTCTTAGCCAATCCTAAGAGCCATCCTTTTCTTAGTGTCTCTGTCCGAATTTTACAATTTTGTTAGACTCAATCCGAGCCGATATTCTATAAACGGAGAAAGAAGGGAAAGCGGCAGTATCCATTCCAATCGCATAAGAAATAATTAAATTATGCAGAATGTTTTTACAACAACTTAGGACAACATTGCAACAATATCCAAATAATACAAAAACAATATAATCACAAAGGGATCTTTTCCCAATGTTTTATATAAAACAAGCCGAACAGCACCATAAAAAAGGCCGAACAGCGCTATTAAAAGTGATAACAACAGAATCATTATGCAATAAAGAATTTGTCATTTCCTCAGGACAATGTTTCTTCCAAATGTATTTAATAATTCTAATGAAAATTCTTCGTGTGTAATAAAAATAAAATAATTCTGTGTTATATATAATTATAACTAGTGTCTGTCTTAAAGAGACAGATATGTGAAAGTGATAGTGAATGTTATTTAAATAAAGAACAACAATTAGGCTAGTAAATCCTATATTGTAATATATAATATATGTGATATGATTTCTAGTGACTAATTAGGGTGAGAAAAAAAATTTTGAAAAAATTAACTCCAATGTCATGAGGATTTATAATTAAAGACCACAATATACATGAGAGACTGGATGTCTACCATAAAAAATGGATTATTAATTTAAATTTAAATGAAAGCCGCTATTCGGATGTCTTTATTTAACCCCCAATGATTATAAGTTCTGAGTGTGTGGATCCACCATAATTCTCTCTTATTTAGTTCATGTTCTAAATATCCTCCTCTCCAATGGGTAGATACTCTCTCTATTCCTATCCATGAGAAGTTATTGGGATCAAATTTGGGACAAGTATTACAATGTAGAGGAACACCATGATCCTCATGTTTCTTATCTATTTTGTTAAGGTGTTCTAAAATGCGGGTCTTTAAAAATCTGGTAGTTTGTCCTAAGTACTGTATTTGACAATTGCACTGGAGTAAATATATAACATTTTTTGTCTTACATGTAATGAAATGTTTAATTATGTAAGTTTTACCTGTTATAAAAGAGGTGAAAGATTTATGGGTTCTTTTGGTATAATTGCAGCCTTTACATTTTCCACATGTATAGAAGCCCTGTAGATTTGAAATGCTTAGGGGTGGTTTTGGAGCCATACCCTTTATTAATGATGGAGCTAATTTTTGTTTGAAGTTGCTACCTCGTCTATAAGTGATTTGAGGTTTATTGGGTATAATCTTACTTAGAAATTCGTCATTCTGTAGAATATGCCAATGTTTTTTGATTATATTAGTAATTTGATTATGCCCTGAATTGAATGTAGTAATAAATCTAGGAAAAGAAGATTGTTTATTTGTAACAGTTTTTTGTTTGGCCAGAAAAGTATTACGATCCATATTTTTAACTAGTTGTCTATCTGCTTCCAGATTAATTGAAGGATAACCCTTTTCTAAAAATCTGTTTTTAAGTATTGTTGATTGCTCCTCGTAATCTTCTATTCTGTCACAATTTCTCCTAATTCGTTGGAATTGTCCTCTGGGTATTGCTTTTAACCATGAAGGATGATGTTGACTGTCATGTTGAATGTATGTATTTACATCACACTCTTTAAAGTGTGTTTTAGTATGTATACATCCATCAATGGTTATGATGGACAGGTCTAGAAAAGTTGCTTTGGTATTATGCAGCTCTGGGGTTAATATGATATTCATATTGTTCTTGTTAAGACTGTTGACAAATTGCTGACAAGTTTCTATACTTCCCCTCAAAATACAGAGGACATCATCGATATATCTCCGCCATGTCACAAAAAACTGTTACAAATAAACAATCTTCTTTTCCTAGATTTATTACTGCATTCAATTCAGGGCATAATCAAATTACTAATATAATCAAAAAACATTAGCATATTCTACAGAATGACGAATTTCTAAGTAAGATTATACCCAATAAACCTCAAATCACTTATAGACGAGGTAGCAACTTCAAACAAAAATTAGCTCCATCATTAATAAAGCGTATGGCTCCAAAACCACCCCTAAGCATTTCAAATCTACAGGGCTTCTATACATATGGAAAATGTAAAGGCTGCAATTATACCAAAAGAACCCATAAATCTTTCACCTCTTTTATAACAGGTAAAACTTACATAATTAAACATTTCATTACATGTAAGACAAAAAATGTTATATATTTACTCCAGTGCAATTGTCAAATACAGTACTTAGGACAAACTACCAGATTTTTAAAGACCCGCATTTTAGAACACCTTAACAAAATAGATAAGAAACATGAGGATCATGGTGTTCCTCTACATTGTAATACTTGTCCCAAATTTGATCCCAATAACTTCTCATGGATAGGAATAGAGAGAGTATCTACCCATTGGAGAGGAGGATATTTAGAACATGAACTAAATAAGAGAGAATTATGGTGGATCCACACACTCAGAACTTATAATCATTGGGGGTTAAATAAAGACATCCAAATAGCGGCTTTCATTTAAATTTAAATTAATAATCCAATTTTTTATGGTAGACATCCAGTCTCTCATGTATATTGTGGTCTTTAATTATAAATCCTCATGACATTGTAGTTAATTTTTTCAAAAAAATTTTTCTCACCCTAATTAGTCACTAGAAATCATATCACATATATTATATATTACAATATAGGATTTACTAGCCTAATTGTTGTTCTTTATTTAAATAACATTCACTATCACTTTCACATATCTGTCTCTTTAAGACAGACACTAGTTATAATTATATATAACACAGAATTATTTTATTTTTATTACACACGAAGAATTTTCATTAGAATTATTAAATACATTTGGAAGAAACATTGTCCTGAGGAAATGACAAATTCTTTATTGCATAATGATTCTGTTGTTATCACTTTTAATAGTGCTGTTCGGCCTTTTTTATGGTGCTGTTCGGCTTGTTTTATATAAAACATTGGGAAAAGATCCCTTTGTGATTATATTGTTTTTGTATTATTTGGATATTGTTGCAATGTTGTCCTAAGTTGTTGTAAAAACATTCTGCATAATATAATTATTTCTTATGCGATTGGAATGGATACTGCCGCTTTCCCTTCTTTCTCCGTTTATAGAATATCGGCTCGGATTGAGTCTAACAAAATTGTAAAATTCGGACAGAGACACTAAGAAAAGGATGGCTCTTAGGATTGGCTAAGAACAACATGTGATCGGACAGGCCCACACGACGTCACACACTAACGGAGAGCATCCCAGCATGATCGGATTGGCCAAAAAAAGCGCGTGACATTACGACGGACCTGAAAAGGAACTAAAAGAAAAGAATACTCGAATGAGAACTTATTTCATTAGTGCACTTTCATTGGACGAAATCTCAAAGGAACGCAATCATTGGCTATAATTTTTTGTTTGTATGTTTACGCCTAACCACATTACAAAAAGTATTTTAACTTTAATATAGCGACATAAAAAAGAATTAAGCTATGCAAAGAATAAAAGGTTGAGCTTAAACATCCATATAACTTCTTTATGTATATGTTTTTATGTGAGTCCAATTTCCTGTTGGACACAGGAAATTGGAACATCGATACAGCTGTATATAAACCCGGCTATAATGAGTCACAGTATCATGCAAACTTTTTTACTTTGTTTTTACTGCTCTTGAAAAAGACGCTTGAGCGTTGAAACGCGTAGAGCTAAAATAAACATTTTTATCTTTCATACATTTGGAATCATCTTTTCCTGTGACGAGCCGGACTCACTATATTTGATAAGTAAGTTACTACTTGATTTGTAATAATAAGTTACTATTTTACTGCTGATGAGGTTTTCAATCCATTTCCAGCCCAGCTGATATTCCCCTTGGGGATTCATTCCTTATTCTTTGGAGAAAGGCACATCTTTAGAAGCTGAACTCACATTATTGAAGGAGTGAGTATACTGCACATTATTTTGTAGATTAAAAGGACAGTTTACCCAAAAAATATCTTCCTTTTTAATTGTTCCCAATGATCCATTCTACCTGATAGAGTGTATTTAATTGTTTACAAGTAGCTCCTTTACCCATATTTTGGCATTTGAAATAACTAATTCATCCTGTGGTATACCCACTTATAGTAAAATTTTGTATACTGGAGCTTCATCTATTAAAAAGCCTAAGTAACCACAGTCAAAAGAAGAAATTACACTCTCCATGGTGGGTACAGGATAGTAAAGTAATAAAATGACAATTTTCTATTGCTCTGTCTAAGCACTGAGCTCCGGTTTTCCAGACAAATATCAGATAAGGACAATGAGATATGCTATTACCTGAAACTCAACCCATTGTAATAGGCTGTGGTTTAAAAGCACAAAAGCAGATACTTCATATATACAAATAAACCTGCAAATACATTTTATACTATACAGCTGGTGTAAAACATCATTGAAAATACATCAACATAAAAACAATTTTGTAGTGTACTGTCCCTTTAAGGACTGACCATTTATAATAAGTATATTATATTTATATATATATATATATATATATATATATATATATATAAAACCTTGCCATTATTAGGAGATTTGTATTATTTTCCATTAAAATTCTACTTCTTTACTGTATCATAACCTGCATATATTCAAATGAGAGCAATAACAGCATAAATAATATTACACAGTAATATGTTACCAGATTATATTGTAACTATACTGAATTACTCTACTTGCAAAAGACTCAAATACTTTAGATATATTTAATAACATACAGCGTATAGTCTTTTCTTTTCTCTTTTTTTACAAACTCCTTGCATAAATCTTGGACATACTTAAATCAACCTATTAATCACTTGCAAGAAAAAACTCTGTTTTGCATTTACCAGACATAAAATCACGCCGATCATCGCACTTACAAATTCCGTAGTTGGTTCACTTGCAAAAACAATATATTTATATGCCTTAAACACATCAAATCTCTCATAATCCTTTTACTTGCATACAGAATTAAGCATTGTATACAATTTTATTACTACATGACTTTAAAATCACGTTACAGCAATAACATTTCAAGCAAATAATTACAGTGTCAGATTTCTTAGCTAAGAAACACTGATACACACACAGCTCTAGCCTAATTAATTACCAGTCAAAAAACACAGATAAAAAAAGCACCAAGGTCAGCTTTTGCATCGATACACATAAAAACTTATATCAACTTGCATACCGTAAATTCACTTCCAACATTCAGCAATTTTAACATACATCAAACTTTTAAAGACACTTTGGGGGGTAGTTATCAAGCCGTCAACTTTTCTGCCTTCGCCGGCCCAATACGCCCGCCTAAGCTCGCCTACCTTCGCCGCCGCGGACCTGAAAAAATACGCCTAAGTTATCAAATAAAGCTGTCAAAAAGCCGCGGGGCGATGAGCAGCGGACTGTGAGAGTTATCACTCATCCGATCTCGCTGCTCTTCGGCTTTTTCACAGCTTTATTGCTAGCCTGTCACTAAGCACTCACACTAAACTGCACTGTTCTACCCCCTATACCGGCGCCCCCGGAGCCCCCCGCAACTAAATAAAGTTATTAACCCCTAAACCGCCGCTCCTAGACCCTGCCGCAACTATAATAAATGTCTTAACCCCTAAACCGCCGCTCCCGGAGCCCACCGCAACTATAATAAAAGTCTTAACCCCTAAACCGCCGCTCCCGGAGCCCACCGCAACTATAATAAATGTCTTAACCCCTAAACCGCCGCTCCCGGAGCCCACCGCCACCTACATTATACCTAGTAACCCCTATCCTGCCCCCCTATACCGCCGCCCTCTATAATAAAGTTATTAACCCCTATCCTGCTGATCCCGCACCTCGCCGCAAATAAATAAATAGTTTAACCCCTAAACCGCCGCTCCCTGAACCCGCCGCAACCTATATTAAATTTATTAACCCCTATCCTGCCCCCCCTACACCGTCGCCACCTATAATAAATTTATTAACCCCTATCCTGCCCCCCACTACACCGCCACCACTGTAATAAAATTATTAACCCCTAAACCTAAGTCTAACACTAACCCTAACACCCCCCTAACTTAAATATTAATTAAATACATCTAAATAATATTTCTATTATTAACTAAATTAATCCTATTTAAAACTAAATACTTACCTATAAAATAAACCCTAATATAGCTACAATATAAATAATAATTATATTGTAGCTATCTTAGGATTTATTTTTATTTTACAGGTAACTTTCAATTTATTTTAACTAGGTACAATAGCTATTAAATAGTTATTAACTATTTAATAGCTTACCTAGCTAAAATAAAGAGAAATTTACCTGTAAAATAAAAACTAACCTAAGTTACAATTACACCTAACACTACACTATACTTTAATAAATTATTCCTATTTAAAACTAAATACTTACCTGTAAAATAAACCCTAAGATAGCTACAATATAATTAATAATTACATTGTAGCTATCTTAGGATTTATATTTATTTTACTGTTAACTTTGTATTTATTTTAGCTAGTTAGAATAGTTATTAAATAGTTATTAACTATTAAATAACTACCTAGCTAAAAGAAATACAAAATTACCTGTAAAATAAATCCTAACCTAAGTTACAATTAAACCTAACACTACACTATCATTAAATTAATTAAATAAACTACCTACAAATAACTACAATTAAATACAATTACATAAACTAACTAAAGTACAAAAAATAAAAAAAATAAGTTACAAACATTTAAAAAATTATTACAACAATTTTAAGCTACTTACACCTAATCTAAGCCCCCTAATAAAATAACAAACCCCCCCAAAATAAAAAAATGCCCTACCCTATTCTACATTAAAAAAGTTCAAAGCTCTTTTACCTTACCAGCCCTTAAAAGGGCCTTTTGTGGGGGCATGCCCCAAAGAGTTCAGCTCTTTTGCCTGTAAAAGAAAAATACAACCCCCCCCAACATTAAAACCCACCACCCACATACCCCTAATCTGACCCAAACCCCCCTTAAAATAACCTAACACTAATCCCCTGAAGATCATCCTAACTTTAGTCGTCTTCACTCAGCCGAGCCACCGATGGAACTGAAGAGGACATCCGGACCGGCAGAAGTGATCATCCAAGGGGCGCTGAAGAAATCTTCCATCCGATGAAGTGATCCTCCAAGCGGCGCTGAAGAAATCTTCCATCCGGGCGAGGTCATCTTCCAAGAGGCGCTGAAGAAGTCTTCTATCCGGGCGAGGTCATCTTCGAAGCCGGGTCTTGAATCTTCATCCCGCCGACGCGGAACATCCTTCTTTCCCGACGGACTACCGATGAATGAAGGCTCCTTTAAGGGACGTCATCCAAGATGGCGTCCCTTCAATTCCTATTGGCTGATAGGATTCTATCAGCCAATCGGAATTAAGGTAGGAAAATTCTGATTGGCTGATGGAATCAGCCAATCAGATTCAAGTTCAATCCGATTGGCTGATCCAATCAGCCAATCAGATTAAGTTTGCATTCTATTGGCTGTTCGATCAGCCAATAGAATGCGAGCTCAATCTGATTGGCTGATTGGATCAGCCAATCGGATTGAACTTGAATCTGATTGGCTGATTCCATCAGCCAATCAGAATATTCCTACCTTAATTCCGATTGGCTAATAGAATCCTATCAGCCAATCGGAATTGAAGGGACGCCATCTTGGATGACGTCCCTTAAAGGAGCCTTCATTCGTCGGTAGTCCGTCGGGAAAGAAGGATGTTCCGCGTCGGCGGGATGAAGATTCAAGACCCGGCTTCGAAGATGACCTCGCCCGGATAGAAGACTTCTTCAGCGCCTCTTGGAAGATGACCTCGCCCGGATGGAAGATTTCTTCAGCGCCGCTTGGAGGATCACTTCATCGGATGGAAGATTTCTTCAGCGCCCCTTGGTTGATCACTTCTGCCGGTCCGGATGTCCTCTTCAGTTCCATCGGTGGCTCGGCTGAGTGAAGACGACTAAAGGTAGGATGATCTTCAGGGGATTAGTGTTAGGTTATTTTAAGGGGGGTTTGGGTTAGATTAGGGGTATGTGGGTGGTGGGTTTTAATGTTGGGGGGGGTTGTATTTTTCTTTTACAGGCAAAAGAGCTGAACTCTTTGGGGCATGCACCCACAAAAGGCCCTTTTAAGGGCTGGTAAGGTAAAAGAGTTTTGAACTTTTTTAATTTAGAATAGGGTAGGGCATTTTTTTATTTTGGGGGGTTTGTTATTTTATTAGGGGGCTTAGATTAGGTGTAAGTAGCTTAAAATTGTTTACTTTTATTTTTTGTAACTTAGCTTTTTTTATTTTTTGTACTTTACTTAGTTTATGTAATTGTATTTAATTGTAGTTATTTGTAGTTAATTTATTTAATTAATGTAATAATAGTGTAGTGTTAGGTTTAATTGTAACTTAGGTTAGGGTTTATTTTACAGGTAATTTTGTATTTCTTTTAGCTAGGTAGTTATTAAATAGTTAATAACTATTTAATAACTATTCTAACTAGCTAAAATAAATACAAAGTTACCTGTAGAATAAATATAAATCCTAAAATAGCTACAATGTAATTATTAATTACATTGTAGCTATCTTAGGGTTTATTTTACAGGTAAGTATTTAGTTTTAAATAGGAATAATTTATTAAAGTATAGTGTAGTGTTAGGTGTAATTGTAACTTAGGTTAGTTTTTATTTTACAGGTAAATTTCTCTTTATTTTAGCTAGGTAAGCTATTAAATAGTTAATAACTATTTAATAGCTATTGTACCTAGTTAAAATAAATTGAAAGTTACCTGTAAAATAAAAATAAATCCTAAGATAGCTACAATATAATTATTATTTATATTGTAGCTATATTAGGGTTTATTTTACAGGTAAGTATTTAGTTTTAAATAGGATTAACTTAGTTAATAAGAGAAATATTATTTAGATTTATTTAATTAATATTTAAGTTAGGGGGGTGTTAGGGTTAGTGTTAGACTTAGGTTTAGGGGTTAATAATTTTATTACAGTGGCGGCGGTGTAGTGGGGGGCAGGATAGGGGTTAATAAATTTAATATAGGTTGCGGCGGGTTCAGGGAGCGGCGGTTTAGCGGTTAAACTATTTATTTATTTGCGGCGAGGTGCGGGATCAGCAGGATAGGGGTTAATAACTTTATTATAGAGGGCGGCGGTATAGGGGGTGCAGGATAGGGGTTACTAGGTATAATGTAGGTGGCGGTGGGCTCCGGGAGCGGCGGTTTAGGGGTTAAGACATTTATTATAGTTGCGGTGGGCTCCGGGAGCGGCGGTTTAGGGGTTAAACACTTTATTTAGTTGCGGTGGGCTCCGGGAGCGGCGGTTTAGGGGGTAATAAGTTTATTATAGTTGCGGCGGTGTAGGGGGGACAGATTAGTGGTGTTTAGACTCGGGGTACGTGTTAGGGTGTTAGGTGTAGACAGCTCCCATAGGAATGAATGGGATATCTGTCAGCAGCGAACTTGTACTTTCGCTATGGTCAGACTCCCATTGATTCCTATGGGATCCGCCGCCTCCAGGGTGGCGGTTTGAAAACCAGGTACGCTGGGCCGTAAAAGTGCCGATCGTACCTGCTAGTTTTTTGATAACTAGCAAAAGTAGTGAGATTGTGCCGCACTTGTGTGCGGAACATCTGGAGTGACGTAAGAATCGATCTGTGTCGGACTGAGTCTGGCGGATCGAAGTTTACGTCACAAAATTCTACTTTTGCCGGGATCTAGCCTTTGATAACTAAGGCGAATCAGCCTCGCCACAAATACGCTGCGGAATTCCAGCGTATTTGAGGTTGAAGGCTTGATAACTACCCCCCATTGTGTCTTTTATTAACATTCTATCTCTTTAAGGAAAACATATATTTCAAACATATCACAACAAGATGAACTCTCCACCAAATTTAAAATGTATCTAAAATTGTCCGATCTTGCTAAGAATGGCAATTTCCCAGCAAATTGAGACGTAAACAAATTTTTTTTAGACAGGATAATAAATCCTCAGATATTTAGTGGGGAGTAAACCTATTACACGTAGCACAAGACATAGTGAAACATCAGACAAACACTTCTTACAGATAAAATACACAGAATCTCTGTTTCATTACTCTAAAGACCATAAAACATAAAGAAAGGGTTTTCACATACCAATCTATATTTCAAGATACATTCTGTCATTTCACATTACAACATTATGTGACTTTTCTTCATGGGCACAATATGCAACAAACAGCTACAGCACTTATCACAAAGCTCTTTGAACAGACCCCACATTCACATCACAATAAGATTAGCAATGAAATAAGCAATTAATCAATAAGTATCAAGTGACCATTCAGCTCCAGTGATATTTAAACTAAACTATACTATATGCTTATATAAGGGACTTTTAACCCTTTAAAACTATTAAAGCGCAAGACTCTAACCTGCAAACAAATTAGGTGAGACTTTAACTCATGCTATAATTTTCGCTATAACTTGCACAAGGACTCAAACCTACACAACCCCACGCTTAATGGCAGGACTCAAACCTGTCCAGGGGAATTTAACCTGTTATAAAGTGACTTTAACCCTTTACATATCACTAATGCCGTCCAGATTTTGGGTTCAGATTCACAGAATGAAAAGCAGAACAAAAACACTTATCTACTTACCCCTGTGTGAATCCCACGCTTTGACACCAGAATTGTTAGGCGTTATATTATAACCAAGGGTATCACTTGACACTTAGCAGTATTCTTCACCTGGTACTGATGGGTTACTTGGCAAGATCTCGGGAAACAGCATTTAGACAGGCAGCAAGTAAAGTCTAATCACTGTTCTGTTTATTATAAGGCATCACAGACTTTTAAAGACAATGGTTACAGTATATGGGGTTAAACAATGACTTAATTATAAGCACACCATTTCACAAAGTATGCTTAGAACAAAGGAGTTGTACTGAGTAACAAAGAGTCTTAGGTAACGTGTATCCAGGCGCATCACCAGGACATAGCAAGGCCATCTGACAAATTATTGAGATAAAGTGTTCATATTCATATTTTTCTCACAGCATAATAACTACCTTATAATGAACTATAATAAACTCATCTTAAAATGGTATGCTTACACAAAATGGATTACTAGAGACAAAATGGCATCATTATGGTTATATATTCTTGCAAACATAGAAACAGAATTTGATGGTAGATAAGGACCAAAAAGGTCCATCAAATCTACCCATATTACAAGTTACTTATTCTTAGGATAGCCTTATGCATGTCCCAGGCATTTTTGCATTCTTTTACAGTCTTTGTGTTTACCACCTCAATTGAAGTTTGTTCCATGAATTAAAGACACGCTCGGATTCTTCCAATACCCAACAAGCTGAATAATATCTGCAATTAACAGACATAAAGATGAATTTAAGGGGTTGCTTATGGCAGATGACATTAACTGATCTGGGTCTATAAATTTTAGTTCAAATGTAGAGTGTTGGAAATGGTGGAAGCTTTTGCTCCTGAACCTTAGACTTGTAATTAGTGGAGGTGAGTATTGTTTTTCTCAACCAAAAAAAAACATAATTTGTTGAGCCCTATGATTTATGGATAAGCCAGGACTTTAATATGGAAGCCAGAAGATATTTTTCTTTAGTAACCTGTTTTGTTGAGAAAACAAGTTGTTTTGTCAACATAAAAAAATTGTTTTCTTGTCACAAGTTGTTTTATGAGGATTGTTTTTTTACACTCAGATGGTTACATTTGCTGACTACATTTCAGTCAGGAAGCAGTCAGGAAATGTTAGAGTGAGGGGGCCTAGAGATTAAAAGAGAAAGCAGCTGCCCAGGCTGTCACAGGAACCTGCAACCTGCTACCTAATCTTTGCAGCAGTATAGGAAGTTGGCCAGCAGCCAGAACAAGCAGTTTTATTCAGAACTGGGTGTTTGTCTGGGAACATTTATCTTGCCTTGGTATCTGTTATCCTGTCACTTCAATGCTGGTTGTCTGGCTGCGCTTTACACACTTGGAGCCTGGAACCCTCTCTCTCTGTTTTTTCCTTTTGTGTTTCTATTTCCCTCTCTCTAAGTGTAACATGTCCCTGGCTTTGTTTCTTCATATCTCTGCTGTTTTTTCTCTCCTCGTGATTGTCTCCCTCTCTCTATCTGTGTCTCTATTTTACTCCCTATTCCTATATTTCCCAAGTCCTTTCCGCCCTCCTTCTCTTTACCCCAAATCTGTTTCTGCATCTTTTGCCTCTTTCAGTTTTTTCTTTCGCTCTCTATATCCGTCTGTGTCTTTCTTTTCCTCTGCTCTTCGTTTTGCCGTCTCTGGTCTCTTCTTATGTCTTTGTCTTCTAAAAACAACTGTCACTGCGTCAATAGTCTGAATATTAATTAGCTAATTTGCTTTCAACGTATAGTCATTCAATTATTATTTCCAATAGGAAGAGGACAAAATGATGCCGCTTTTCATTCCATGTTACATGTAATTTAGTTCTGAAAATTGAACATTTTCTAATTCTCAGATTACCTTCCTTGTCATATACTATATCCCTTTAAAACACTTTTAATACATTTATTTCAATAATAAAATTGTATCTTACATTATATATATATATAAAAGTGTAATACTTTATTTTAATATGCTTTAACCTTTAGTCTATCCCTAACACTTTACTTCCGGTCTCAAGTCAAGCTAAAATGTTTAGGGTTATTATGTGTTGTGCTTCGGGGTGCAACATATAGGGCCCCATCCGATATGCAGCATCGCCCGCAAAAGCCGGCAACGCCAGTTTTTGTGCGTTTTTGTGTTTCATATATATGGCGTAGCATACAAGTTACTCTCGTATATTTCACCCGTCGCTCGCAATTTTTACTCCCATAGGCTAACATGGGACAGCGTCGTAAATCGGTATCCAATATCCAGCGCAAGGCCTTACCTGGCGAAAATGGAGAAATCTTACTCCATTTTCACCTCGCCATAAAAAGCAGCCGTAGCAGGCCTTGCGCTGAGTATGGGAGCACCGTAACTCCCTAAAATGCCTGCAAAAAAAAACTAACACCTAACGCATGCGCAATGTCTATCTACCTGTCAACCGCAATCCCCCACCGCAATAACTAATAAAGTGTATTAACCCCTAAACCGCCATAGCCCACATAGCCTATTAAATGTATTAACCCCTAATCTGCCGCCGCCACTATAATAAAGTTATTAACCCCTAAACCTAAGTCTAACCCTAACACCCCCCTAACTTAATTATTATTTAAATAAATCTAAATAATATTACTTTTATTAACTAAATTATTCCTATTTAAAACTAAATACTTATCTATAAAATAAACCCTAAGATAGCTACAATATAATTAATAATTACATTGTAGCTATTTTAGGATTTATTTCTCTTGTAAGATGTATCGAGTCCACGGATTCATCCATACTTATGGGATATTCTCCTTCCCTACAGGAAGTGGCAGAGAGAGCACCCACAGCAGAGCTGTCCATATAGCTCCTCCCTTAGCTCCACCCCCCAGTCATTCTCTCTGCCTGCTTAACTGCTAGGAAGGGCAAAGGGAGGGTGGTGACAAAAATGTTAGTTTTTATTTTCTCAAGCAAAATTTTGTTATTTTAAATGGTACCGGTGTGTACTATTTACTCTCTGGCAGAAAAGGGATGAAGATTTCTGCAAGGAGGATGATGATCTTAGCATTTTGTAACTAAGATCCACTGCTGTTCTCCTGTATTCAGTAAAAGAGGAATCCAAGCTTGCATAAAGGGCTCATAGTTACTGGTGACACTGATAGGAAAAAAACGTTTTGGTTTAATTACAAATAAAACGTTTTTTTGAGGGAATTTAAGGGGTCTTTGTGGCTTGTTTAAGGGATATTAACCCACATGGCTAGTTTAAGAAACACTCTGTGGTGTTTCTTTTAGGCCCCATAACATCGAGTGAGGTGGGAGGGGCCTATTTACAGTTTATTTACCTCAGAAGCATCCAGCTACTTCTCCAGAGATTCCTGCTGTATTTGAGGGCTGTAAAGAGGTTTTTTCCCCCACAAATCATTCCTAAAGGGCAGGTAGGCGCCACAGCAGAGCTGTGGCAAGGTGCTGAACGTTATTTTACCGGTTTTGAAGTTTTTTCAATCCGGTTTTTACATTAAGGGGTTAATTGTTTATTTGCATAGTGGTGCAAAGTTACTAAGGCTTTATGATGCTACTGTAAAAATTTCGTTTTGTTTACTGCTTTTTTACACTGTTTTGCAGAGTTTGTGCAGCTTTTTTTCTCTTAAAGGCACAGTACCGTTTTTGTTTAAAGTGTTATTTTCTTTGATTAAAGTGTTTTCTAAGCTTGTTTGTTTCATTACTAGCCTGTTTAACATGTCTGACACCAAGGAAAATCCTTGTTCTATGTGTTTAGAAGCCATTGTGGAACCCCCTCTTAGAATGTGTCCCCCTTGCACTAATATGTCTAAATTATAAAGAGCATATTTTAGCACTTAAAAATATTGCAATAGATGATTCTCAGTTAGAAGGAAATGAGGGTTTAGCATCTAGCTCTCCCCAAGTACCACAACCAGTAACGCCCGCACAAGTGACGCCAAGTACCTCTAATGCGTCAAATTAATTTACTTTACAAGACATGGCCATAGTTATGAATAAAACCCTCACAGAGGTTTTCTCTAAACTGCCTGGTTTACAAGGAAAGCGTGACAGCTCTGAGTTATGAACAAATGCTGAGCCATCTGACGCTTTAGTAGCCGTATCCGATATACCCTCACAATGTTCTGAAGTAGGGGCAAGGGATTTGTTATCTGAGGGAGAGATTTCTGATTCAGGAAAGACGCTCCCTCAGACAGATTCTGATATGACGGCCTTTAAATTTAAGCTTGAACACCTCCGCTTATTGCTCAAGGAGGTATTAGCTACTCTAGACGATTGTGACCCTATAGTGGTCCCAGAGAAATTGTGTAAAATGGACAGATACTTAGAGGTTCCTGTTTACACTGATGTTTTTCCAGTCCCTAAGAGGATTGTGACTATTGTTACTAAAGAGTGGGATAGACCAAGTATTCCGTTCGTTCCCCCTCCTGTTTTTAAGAAAATGTTTCCCATATCTGACACCATACAGGACTCGTGGCAGACTGTTCCTAAGGTGGAGGGAGCTATTTCTACTCTTGCTAAGCGTACAACTATACCTATTGAAGACAGTTGTGCTTTCAAAGATCCTATGGATAAAAGATTAGAGGGTCTCCTAAAGAAATTTTTTGTTCATCAAGGTTTTCTTCTCCAACCTATTGCATGCATTGTTCCTGTAACTACTGCAGCTGCTTTCTGGTTTGAGGCTCTAGAAGAGGCTCTCCAGGTGGAGACTCCATTAGAGGATATTATGGATAGAATTAAGGCCTTTAAGTTGGCTAATTCTTTCATTACAGATGCCGCTTTCCAAATGGCTAAATTAGCGGCAAAGAATTCAGGTGTTGCCATTTTAGCACGCAGGGCGTTATGGCTTAAGTCCTAGTCTGCTGATGTGTCATCAAAATCTAAGTTGTTGAACATCCCTTTCAAAGGAAAGACCCTATTAGGGCCTACACTGAAAGAAATTATTTCAGACATCACTGGAGGGAAAGGCCATGCCCTCCCTCAGGATAAAACAAATAAGATGAGGACCAAACAAAATAATTTTTGTTCCTTTCGGAACTTCAAAGGTCCCGCTTCAGCTTCCCCTGCAGCAAAGCAAGAGGGGAATTCTGTCCAATCCAAGTCAGTCTGGAGACCAAACCAGGCTTGGAACAAAGGTAAACAGGCCAAGAAGCCTGCTGCTGCCTCTAAGACGGCATGAAGGGGTAGCCCCCGATCCGGGACCGGATCTAGTAGGGGGCAGACTCTCTCTCTTCGCTCAGGCTTGGGCAAGAGCTGTTCTCGATTCCTGGGCTTTAGAAATTGTGTCTCAAGGATATCTTCTGGACTTCAAAGACTCCCCCCCCCCCCCGAAGGGGGAGATTTCACATTTCTCAATTGTCTGCAAACCAGACAAAGAGAGAGGCGTTCTTACGCTGTGTAGAAGACCTACATACCATGGGAGTGATCCGCCCAGTTCCAAGAGCGGAACAAGGGCTAGGTTTTTACTCCAACCTGTTTGTGGTTCCCAAAAAAGAGGGAACTTTCAGACCGATCTTGGATCTCAAAATTCTAAACAAATTCCTCAGAGTACCATCTTTCAAGATGGAGACTATTCGGACTATTCTTCCTCTGATCCAGGAGGGTCAATATATGACTACCGTGGATTTAAAGGATGCATATCTACACATCCCTATTCACAGAGATCATCATCAATTCCTCAGATTCGCCTTTCTGGACAGGCATTACCAGTTTGTGGCCCTTCCTTTTGGGTTGGCCACGGTTCCTAGAATTTTCACAAGGGTGCTAGGGTCCCTTTTGGCGGTTCTAAGACCGCGGGGTATAGCAGTGGCGCCTTATCTAGACGACATCTTATTTCAGGCGTCGACTTTCCAGCTAGCCAAGTCTCACACGGACATCGTGTTGGCTTTTCTGAGATCTCACGGATGGAAGGTGAACATAAAAAAGAGTTCTCTCGTCCCTCTCACAAGAGTTTCCTTCCTAGGGACTCTGATAGACTCGGTAGAAATGAAAATATACTTTTAATCACTTGCCGAGCTCTTCATTCCATTTCTCGGCCATCAGTGGCTCAGTGTATGGAGGTAATCGGACTCATGGTAGCGGCAATGGACATAGTTCCTTATGCCCGCCTTCACCTCAGACCACTGCAACTATGCATGCTCAAACAGTGGAATGGGGATTATGCAGATTTATCTCCTCTGCTGCATCTGGACCAAGAGACCAGAGATTCTCTTCTCTGGTGGTTGTCTCAGGACCACCTGTCTCAGGGAATGTGTTTCCGCAGGCCAGAGTGGCTCATAGTAACGACAGATGCCAGCCTGCTAGGCTGGGGTGCAGTCTGGAAATCCCTGAAAGCACAGGGCTTATGGTCTCGGGAGGAATCTCTCCTCCCGATAAACATGATATTCAATGCGCTTCAGGCATGGCCTCAGCTAGCTGCAGCCAAATTCATCAGATTTCAGTCGGACAACATCACGACTGTAGCTTATATCAATCATCAAGGAGGAACACGGAGTTCTCTAGTGATGATGGAGGTAACCAAAATAATCCGATGGGCGGAGGATCACTCTTGCCATCTCTCAGCAATCCATATCCCAGGGGTAGAGAACTGGGAGGCGGATTTCCTAAGTTGTCAGACTTTTCATCCGGGGGAGTGGGAGCTCCATCCGGAGGTATTTGCCCAGCTGACTCAGCTATGGGGCACACCAGAATTGGATCTGATGGCATCCCTACAGAACGCCAAACTTCCTTGTTATGGGTCTAGGTCCCGGGATCCCCAGGCGGTACTGATAGATGCTCTATCAGTGCCCTGGTCCTTCAATCTGGCTTATGTATTTCCACCGTTTCCTCTCCTCCCACGTCTGGTTGCCAGAATCAAGCAGGAGAGAACTTCAGTGATTCTGATAGCGCCTGCGTGGCCACGCAGGACTTGGTATGCAGACCTGGTGGACATGTCATCTGTTCCACCGTGGACTCTGCCAATGAGGCAGGACCTTCTAATCCAAGGTCCATTCAAGCATCCAAATCTAATTTATCTGCGTCTGACTGCTTGGAGATTGAACACCTGATTCTATCAAAGCGTGGTTTCTCTGAGTCGGTCATTGATACCCTGATTCAGGCTAGAAAGCCTGTCACCAGGAAAATCTATCATAAGATTTGGCGCAGATATCTTTGTTGGTGTGAATCCAAGGGTTACTCATGGAGTAAGATTAGGATTCCTAGAATATTGTCTTTTCTCCAAGAAGGATTGGAGAAGGGATTATCAGTTAGTTCCTTAAAAGGACAAATATCTGCTTTGTCTATTCTTTTACACAAACGTCTGGCAGATGTCCCAGACGTTCAAGCGTTTAGTCAGGCCTTGGTCAGGATCAAGCCTGTATTTAAACCTGTTGCTCCTCCATGGAGCCTAAATTTGGTTCTTAATGTTCTTAAAGGGGTTCCGTTTGAATCTATGCATTCCATAGATATTAAGCTTCTATCTTGGAAAGTTTTGTTTTTAGTAGCTATCTCTTCGGCTCGAAGAGTTTCTGAGTTATCTGCTTTACAGTGTGACTCACCTTACCTAGTTTTCCATGCAGATAAGGTGGTTTTGCGTACCAAACCTGGGTTTCTTCCTAAGGTTGTTTCTAATAGGAATATCAATCAGGAGATTGTTGTTCCTTCTCTGTGTCCTAATCCTTCATCAAAGAAGGAACGTCTGTTGCACAATCTTGATGTGGTTCGTGCTTTAAAGTTCTACTTACAAGCAACTAAAGATTTCCGTTAAACATCTTCATTGTTTGTTGTTTATTCTGGTAAACGGAGAGGTCAAAAGGCTACGGCTACCTCTCTTTCCTTTTGGCTGAAAAGCTTCATCCGTTTGGCTTATGAGACTGCTGGCCAGCAGCCTCATGAAAGAATTACTGCTCATTCTACTAGAGCAGTGGCTTCCACATGGGCTTTTAAAAATGAGGCTTCTGTTGAACAGATTTGTAAGGCGGCGACTTGGTCTTCGCTTCATACTTTTTCCAAATTTTCCAAATTTGATACTTTTGCTTCTTCGGAGGCTATTTTTGGGAGAAAGGTTCTACAAGCAGTGGTGCCTTGCGTTTAAGGTACCTGTCTTGTCCCTCCCTTCATCCGTGTCCTAAAGCTTTGGTATTGGTATCCCATAAGTATGGATGAATCCGTGGACTCGATACATCTTACAAGAGAAAACAGAATTTATGCTTACCTGATAAATTTCTTTCTCTTGTGATGTATCGAGTCCATGGCCCGCCCTGTCTGTTTAAGACAGGTAGCATATTTTTATTTTAAAAACTTCAGTCACCACTGCATCCTATAGTTTCTCATTTTTCTTCCTAGCCTTCGGTCGAATGACTGGGGGGTGGAGCTAAGGGAGGAGCTATATGGACAGCTCTGCTGTGGGTGCTCTCTGCCACTTCCTGTAGGGAAGGAGAATATCCCATAAGTATGGATGAATCCGTGGTCTCGATACATCACAAGAGAAAGAAATTTATCAGGTAAGCATAAATTCTGTTTTTTATTTTACAGGCAACTTTGTATTTATTTTAACTAGGTACAATAGCTATTAAATAGTTAATAACTATTTAATATCTACCTAGTTAAAATAATTACAAATATACCTGTAAAATAAAACCTAACCTAAGTTACAAATACACCTAACACTACACTATCATTCAATTAATTAAATAAATTAACTACAATTAGCTAAAATTAAATACAATTAAATTAAATAAACTATAGTACAAAAAAAATCAAACACTAAATTACAGAAAATAAAAAAATATTACAAGAATTTTAATCTAATTACACCTAATCTAAGCCCCCTAATAAAATAAAAAATCCCCCCAAAATAATAAAATGCGCTACCCTATACTAAATTACAAATAGCCCTTAAAAGGGCCTTTTGCAGGGCATTGCCCCAAAGTAATCAGCTCTTTTACCTGTAAAAATAAATTACAATACCCCCCCAACATTACAACCCACCACCCACACACCCCTACTCTAAAACCCACCCAATCCCCCCTTAAAAAAACCTAACACTACCCCATTGAAGATCACCCTACCTTGAGCTGTCTTCACCCCACAAGTGGTCATACGATCCAGCCAGAAGTCTTCATCCGATGGGGCAGAAGAGGACATCCAGACCGCCAGAAGTCTTCATCCTATCTGGGCAGAACAGGACATCGGGACCGGCAGAAGGCTTCATGCAAGCAGCATCTTCTATCTTCTTCCATCCGACGAGGAGCGGCTCCATCTTGAAGACATCCGACATGGAGCATCCTTCCAGCACAACGACTACTCGACGAATGACGGTTCTACAAGGCTAATCACTGTCATATCGTTAGTATAAAGTATATTTTGCAATAATTATCTGATAAAGCCAATTATGGAGAGCTATGTAGCAGAGTTAGCCTTGAAAAGTCAGCAGGGTGCATTACAAGTTCGGACAATTAGAAAATACTCAATATTCAGAGGCAAACTACATGCAAAGGGGGCAAAAAAATAATGAAATTATAATGCAAAGTTGTTTTATTACACATTTCAAGTTGCCTATTGTCCTTTTAAATGTGGAATGAAAAGCTGCATAATTTTGTCCTCTTCCTATTGGAAATAATAATTGAATGACTATACGTTGAAAGCAAATTAGTTAACTAATATATTGACGCAAAGACAGTTGTTTCTAGAAGACCAAGAGATAAGAAGAGGCCAGAGACGGAAAAAAGAAGAGCAGAGGAAAAGAAAGACACAGACGGATATAGAGTGAGAAGGAAACATCTGATAGAGGCAAAGACGCAGAAACAGATTAGGGGTAAAGAGAAGAAGGAGGGTGGAAAGGACTTGGGAAATATTGGAATAAGGAGTAAACTAGAGACACAGATGTAGATACAAAGGGGAGACACTCATGAGGAGAGAAAAACCAGCAGAGATACGAAGAAACAAACGCCTAGATTTAGAGTTCTGTATTAGCTGTAAAAAGCAGCGTTAAGGGGTCCTAACGCTGCTTTTGGCCGCCCGCTGGTATTTAGAGTCAGGCAGGAAAGGGTCTACCGCTCACTTTCAAGCCGCGACTTTTCCATACCGCAGATCCCCTTACGCCAATTGCGTATCCTGTCTTTTCAATGGGATCTTCCTAACGCCGGTATTTAGAGTCTTGGCTGAAGTGAGCGGTAGAGCCTCTACCGACAAGACTCCAGCCGCAAAAAAAAGTCAGTAGTTAAGAGCTTTATGGGCTAACGCCGGAACATAAAGCTCTTAACTACAGTGCTCTAAAGTACACTAACACCCATAAACTACCTATGTACCCCTAAACCGAGGCCCCCCCACATCGCCGCCACTATAATAATTTTTTTAACCCCTAATCTTCCGACCGTACACCGCCACCACCTACATTATCCCTATGAACCCCTAATCTGCTGCCCCTAACATCGCTGACACCTACATAATATTTATTAACCCCTAATCTGCCCCCCCCAATGTCGCCGCTACCTAACTACACTTATTAACCCCTAATCTGCCGACCGGACCTCGCCGCCAATATAATAAATGTATTAACCCCTAAACCGCCGCACTCCCGCCTGATTGGCTGATCCAATCAGCCAATCAGATTGAGCTCGCATTCTATTGGCTGATCCGAACAGCCAATAGAATGCGAGCTCAATCTGATTGGCTGATTGGATCAGCCAATCGGATTGAACTTGAATCTGATTGGCTGATTTACCTTAATTCCGATTGGCTGATAGAATCCTATCAGCCAATCGGAATTTGAGGGACGCCATCTTGGATGATGTCATTTAAAGGAACCTTCATTCGGCGAGTAGGCGTCGGTTGAAGAGGATGGATCCGCGTCGGCTGGAAGAAGATGGTTCCGCTCCGTTCCGGATGGATGAAGATAGAAGATGCCGCTTGGATGAAGATGTCTGCCGGTCCGGATGTCCTCTTCTGCCCGGATAGGATGAAGACTTCTGCTGGTCTGGATGTCCTCTTCTGCCCCATCGGATGAAGACTTCGGCCCGGCTGGGTGAGCACTACTCAAGATAGGGAGATCTTTAGGGGGGTAGTGTTAGGTTTATTTAAGGGGGGTTTGGGTTAGAGTAGGGGTATGTGGGTGGTGGGGTTGTATTTTTTTTTACAGGCAAAAGAGCTGATTACTTAGGGGCATGCCCAGCAAAAAGCCCTTTTAAGGGCTGGTAAAAGAGCTGATTACTTTTTAATTTAGAATAGGGTAGGGACATTTATTATTTTGGGGGGCTTTTTTATTTTATTAGGGAGCTTAGAGTAGGTGTAATTAGCCTAATATTCTTGTAATCTTTTTTTATTTTTTGTAATTTAGTTTAGTTTATTTAATTGTATGTAATTGTAGGTAATTTATTTAATTAATTTATTGATAGTGTAGTGTTAGGTTTAATTGTAACTTAGGTTAGGATTTATTTTACAGGTAATTTTGTAATTATTTTAACTAGGTAGCTATTAAATAGTTAATAACTATTTAATAGCTATTGTACCTAGTTAAAATAAATACAAAGTTGCCTTTAAAATAAATATAAACCCTAAAATAGCTACAATATAATTATTCATTATATTGTAGCTATATTAGGGTTTATGTTACAGGTAAGTATTTAGTTTTCAAATAGGAATACTGTAGTTAATAAGATTTAATTTATTCGTTAGATTAAAATTATATTTAATTTAGGGGGGGTTAGGGTTAGACTTAGCTTTAGGGGTTAATACATTTATTATAGTAGCAGCGAGGTCCGGTCAGCAGATTAGGGGTTAATACTTGAAGTTAGGTGGCGGCGACGTTGGGGGGGCAGATTAGGGGTTAATGCTATTTATTATAGGGTTTGCGAGGCGGGAGTGCGGCGGTTTAGGGGTTAATAACTTTATTAGAGTAGCGGCTAGGTCCGGTCGGCAGATTAGGGGTTAATAAGTGTAGGTAAGGTAGCGGCAACATTGGGGGGGGGCAGATTAGGGGTTAATAAATATAATATAGGGGTCGTCGATGTTAGGGGCAGCAGATTAGGGGTTCATAGGGATAATGTAGGTTGCGGCGGTGTCCGGAGCGGCAGATTAGGGGTTAATGGTATAATGCAGGTGTCAGCGATAGCGGGGGCGGCAGATTAGGGGTTAATGAGTGTAAGGTTAGGGGTGTTTAGACTCGGGGTGTTAGGGTGTTAGGTGCAGACTTAGAAAGTGTTTCCCCTAGGAAACAATGGGGCTGCGTTAGGAGCTGAACGCTGCTTTTTTGCAGGTGTTAGTTTTTTTTTCATCCCAAACTGCCCCATTGTTTCCTATGGGGAAATCGTGCACAAGCACGTTTTAGCTGCTTACCGCTACCGTAAGCAACGTTGGTATTGAGGGTTGAAGTGGAGCTAAGTTAGGCTCAACGCACCCTTTTTTGAGCCTAACGCAGCCCCTCAGACAACTCTAAATACCAGTAGACAAAAATGGCAACAGCACTACACTATGATTAGGAGAGTGCTTATATACTTGAAAAAAAGTAATTATTTATATTTCAAGAAGCTGGAGTGCTTATGCATGGATTGGGCTACAAAAGTTGATCAACGCAGAGGTTGAAAGGAAAAGAATGCATTTATATAGCACTTAACTCTCCATGTGTATAGATTAATGTGACATCAAAATCTAGAGGTGTACTAGAGGTGATATGTTTAAAATATAACCTTTATTGGTTCGATTAAAATTGTAGAACACACATAAAAACCACACACAGTTAAAATTACAAAAGAGTTTCAAACCTATAGAACAATATATAGGGTAATATCCACAATGGGTTAAGGAGAATTGTGGAGAAGAGTTGCTAACTCTGAAGTTAGGCAAACATCTGGATATGTACAGATTATAGTAGTGTACTTGAGTAATAATAAATTATATAGATGCTTGTAAGGTATTACAATTTGGACCTCGTAGGGTTAATATATTAAATGTATACGATGCTCCGTATAATAAGTATATAACAATACTCAAACGGTAGGTATGTTACAAATGGTGAAACAATCACTAAATCACAAGGTATATAAGTGATTATATATGAATAGAATAGTTCATGTATCAAAGAAATTGTGTGGTCCTCAAATGTCGTTGATTTGTAAACAATAAACATGAAACACACTCTTGTGTCTTTTTTATTGTCTGAAAATATTAAAGTGGTCACTAGTCAGTGGCTCATAGGCATATCTAAAGTTTAAGTTTGAAAATTTGCAAATCTTCAATATCCTGGGATTGAGTAGAGATCACCTATCTATGGTTCTTTATTAAATAAGAGTTTTGAAATTATAAGATAGTCTCTTGTCGTTGGCTCTTATTTAGAGCAATTGTATTATTGTATAAATCTAAAAAGGTCACTTATCAGTGGCTCATTAATAACATATTATCTTGCTTTATAGCATACACCAACCATTTGCTATGCTATGCATAGGATATTCCTAGATAGGTATCGCGTTATGTGATTATAATATTGTTCAATTCAAATAAACCTTTTTAATTAGTTGTATGATCAAAAATTACAAATTCTCTAAAAAAAGAGGGGAGATTTTTATTATTATCCAATGGATCGTTACTGTGTGGACAGATGTTAACAAATTGGTCTGCAATATAATTTTATCAGAACACTGATTGTAGTTTGTGCACAGATCCCACAATATTATAGGTTTTCTCCTGCTAAACAGAAGTATATTGGTATGTGGGTTTGAATATAATATATTTAATTGATGTAATATTAGATACTAAACTGTATTGTAATAATGTATTACCAAAATAGTGTTTATTGTAATTACTTGAACATAATATATTCACTTGTAGTTTTGTTGTTGTTATTAGGTTGCACTTATATTTGCAACTTATAAATATCACTTAGATTAAATAATACAAGTGGTTGAGGCTTTATGAGCTATTGGTCTTGCTATATATAGCTTACTGCAATTGCGCTTTTGTAAATAAAGTGTGGACTTCACAGTTGAAAATCAGTATTTGTACACCTGTGTTAGGTAATTACATCAAAATATCCACCATTTTAGAGTAGCGTTTGTGCACATACTAAGTTGTCAGTAGTAGCCTTGAGAATCGTATAAACTTTAAAATAAATTAGGTTTGCATAACTAGGTTGCGAGAAAGGTTTCTCTGCTCTCTGTAATTGTGAACCCTTAAACCCAGTTTTTGGAATATAAAAATTAAATGAGGGTTGAAAGAAGTTCAACACCCTCCCCTGACATGTTTCGCCGTCCTAGTAGCGGCTTTTTCGAAGGTGACGCGCGCCCGCGTTCACGGGTGTTTAACACCTTTGCTCCACCTCCAGACTCAATCGGCTGCCAATCAGAGCCATCCTATTATCTAGGCTAAGTTAGGTCCACAAATTCTTATCTACTATAGAAATCAGCACAATCATTACATTTCAAGTCTATTAGCAACTATATAGAATATAGATTCACACTACACAGTTTCCATTTCCATGACAGCTTATCAATATCCTCCACTTACGCATCTCCTTCTATAGTAGATAAGAATTTGTGGACCTAACTTAGCCTAGATAATAGGATGGCTCTGATTGGCAGCCGATTGAGTCTGGAGGTGGAGCAAAGGTGTTAAACACCCGTGAACGCGGGCGCGCGTCACCTTTGAAAAAGCCGCTACTAGGACGGCGAAACATGTCAGGGGAGGGTGTTGAACTTCTTTCAACCCTCATTTAATTTTTAATTTAGCTCAAGAGTTTAACAACCGTCGAATCCAAACATTATGTACTTACTTTAGAAATAATAGAACAATATAATATGTGGGGTATTTTTCACTAAGAACCTGCAGGTTCTATTGACCGTTATATTCCAAAAACTGGGTTTAAGGGTTCACAATTACAGAGAGCGGAGAAACCTTTCTCGCAACCTAGTTATGCAAACCTAATTTATTTTAAAGTTTATACGATTCTCAAGGCTACTACTGACAACTTAGTATGTGCACAAACGCTACTCTAAAATGGTGGATATTTTGATGTAATTACCTAACACAGGTGTACAAATACTGATTTTCAACTGTGAAGTCCACACTTTATTTACAAAAGCGCAATTGCAGTAAGCTATATATAGCAAGACCAATAGCTCATAAAGCCTCAACCACTTGTATTATTTAATCTAAGTGATATTTATAAGTTGCAAATATAAGTGCAACCTAATAACAACAACAAAACTACAAGTGAATATATTATGTTCAAGTAATTACAATAAACACTATTTTGGTAATACATTATTACAATACAGTTTAGTATCTAATATTACATCAATTAAATATATTATATTCAAACCCACATACCAATATACTTCTGTTTAGCAGGAGAAAACCTATAATATTGTGGGATCTGTGCACAAACTACAATCAGTGTTCTGATAAAATTATATTGCAGACCAATTTGTTAACATCTGTCCACACAGTAACGATCCATTGGATAATAATAAAAATCTCCCCTCTTTTTTTAGAGAATTTGTAATTTTTGATCATACAACTAATTAAAAAGGTTTATTTCAATTGAACAATATTATAATCACATAACGCGATACCTATCTAGGAATATCCTATGCATAGCATAGCAATTGGTTGGTGTATGCTATAAAGCAAGATAATATGTTATTAATGAGCCACTGATAAGTGACCTTTTTAGATTTATACAATAATACAATTGCTCTAAATAAGAGCCAACGACAAGAGACTATCTTATAATTTCAAAACTCTTTTATTTAATAAAGAACCATAGATAGGTGATCTCTACTCAATCCCAGGATATTGAAGATTTGCGAATTTTCAAACTTAAACTTTAGATATGCCTATGAGCCACTGACTAGTGACCACTTTAATATTTTCAGACAATAAAAAAGACACAAGAGTGTGTTTCATGTTTATTGTTTACAAATCAACGACATTTGAGGACCACACAATTTCTTTGATACATGAACTATTCTATTCATATATAATCACTTATATACCTTGTGATTTAGTGATTGTTTCACCATTTGTAACATACCTACCGTTTGAGTATTGTTATATACTTATTATACGGAGCATCGTATACATTTAATATATTAACCCTACGAGGTCCAAATTGTAATACCTTACAAGCATCTATATAATTTATTATTACTCAAGTACACTACTATAATCTGTACATATCCAGATGTTTGCCTAACTTCAGAGTTAGCAACTCTTCTCCACAATTCTCCTTAACCCATTGTGGATATTACCCTATATATTGTTCTATAGGTTCGAAACTCTTTTGTAATTTTAACTGTGTGTGGTTTTTATGTGTGTTCTACAATTTTAATCGAACCAATAAAGGTTATATTTTAAACATATCACCTCTAGTACACCTCTAGATTTTGATGTCACATTAATCTATACACATGGAGAGTTAAGTGCTATATAAATGCATTCTTTTCCTTTCAACCTCTGCGTTGATCAACTTTTGTAACTCTAAATACCAGCGTTGTCTTAAGGGTGCGTTGGGAAAAAAAGCAGCGTTAGCTACGCGGGTCTTTACCGACAAAACTCTAAATCTAGCCAAGGAGAGATATACATGGAAGGACAGTTACACTTAAAGTAAGGTGACCAGATTTTTAAAATGAAATCCGGGGACATTTTTTTTTTTTATTGGCAAATGGTAAAAAACTATTTTATTAGCGTATTTTCTTCAAATTATATATGCAGTTTATTTTTGACTAGACTGTCCCTTTACACTCATATCGCAAGAGAATTAGCAGTCTTTCTATTTTCCTATATCCCCCTCAATATTGGAATATTAAATTGAAACTATTTTACTAAAGAACCCTTTTAATTCATGGTTTATGACTTTATTATATGGTATGTACAATTACAATCTTTATATATCCAATTATAAATTTACAATACAGGTATACCCCGCTCATACAGCGGGTTAGGGACCGGAGCCCCGCTGTAAAGTGAAAACCGCCTTAAAGTGAAACAAGGCAGTTTTAGCTTTCTTTTCAGTGATTAAAATCCTGAAAACATGTTTGAACTAACATATATTAGGGGTGCAATAGTGCTATGTTTAGTTTAACACTAGCACAGCAAGTATTAAATTAGTATTCAATAAATACTGTACCTGTAAAGTAGTCACAATTACTGTAGTAAAATTTGCCAGACTATAGCACTGAGACACAGATTGCACTGCAATGCTATAAACAGAGTGAACTAAGCATAGCAAAATGGTGCCAGTCACTTTTCTAGCAATCTCACGATGATTATAGCACTGTTTCAAAATCCTTGGAGGATCCACAAAGCGCTGTAAAGTGAAGCGCTGTAAAGTGAGGTATACCTGTATATATTTGCTGACAAAATAGCAGGACATAACCATGTATGTGCCAGCCTGCTCTTGAAAATTAAATTCTATAAATAAATCTTGACTGTTCTACATACCTTTTTAGTAGAAGCAGTAAAGAGCTGGATAGTGTGTCAAACCCCACACTGTCTCTCTCCCTCTTTTTCTCTTTCTCTTTCTCTCTCTCTCTCTCTCCCCTCTTTCCCCCCTCTTTCCCTCTCTCTGTCTCCCACTGTCTCTCTCTCTCTCTCTCTCTCTCTCTCTGTCTCCCACTGTCTCTCTGTCTTTGACTACCCTCTGTCTCTTTCTTTCTCCCCTCTCTCTCTCGGTTTCCCCTGTCTCTCTCCCTTCCTCTGTCTGTCTCTCTCCCCCTCCCTTCCTCTGTCTGTCTCTCTCTCCCTCCCTTCCTCTGTCTGTCTCTCTCTCCCTCCCTTCCTCTGTCTGTCTCTCCCTCCCTTCCTCTGTCTGTCTCTCTCCCTCCCTTCCTCTGTCTGTCTCTCTCCCTCCCTTCCTCTGTCTGTCTCTCTCTCTCTCCCTCCCTTCCTCTGTCTGTCTCTCTCTCTCCCTCCCTTCCTCTGTCTTTATCTCTCCCTCCCATCCTCTGTGTCTCTTTCTCTCTTTCTCTCTTCCTCCCTCTATGTGTGTCTCTCCTTTGTTTCCCCTATGTCTCTCTCTGTGTCCCCTATGTGTGTCTCTCTCTCCCCTTCATCTGTGTCTCTTTCTCTCTCCCTTTCCTCTGTCTGTCTCTCTCTCTCTCCCCCCTTCCTCTGTGTCACTCTCTCTCTCCCCTTCCACTTTGTCTCTCTCTCCCCTTACACTTTGTCTCTCTGTTCCTCTGTGCCTCTCTCTCTGTTTCTTCTTCCTCTGTGTCTCTCTCTGTCTCCCCTTCCTCTGTGTCTCTCTCTCTCTCTGTCTCCCCTTTCTCTGTGTTTCTCTTTCTCTGTCTCCCCTTCCTCTGTGTCTCTCTCTCTCTGTCTCCCCTTTCTCTGTGTTTCTCTGTCTCTGTCTCCCCTTCCTCTGTGTCTCTGTCTCTCTTCCAGAACTGACAGAGGAGAGAGGGAGAAGAAATGGCCTAGAGGTAGATGCAGATCTGCTGAAACCCAGGCAAACACTCTCTCTCCCTCCCCTTGTCTCTCTCTCTGTCCCCTCCTCTGTCTCTCTCCCTCCCTCCCTCCCTCCCTCCCTACCTCTGTCTCTCTCCCTCCCTCCCTCCCTACCTCTCCCTCCCTCCCTCCCTCCCTACCTCTCCCTCCCTCCCTACCTCTGTCTCTCTCCCTCCATTCCTCTGTATATCTCTTCCTCTGTTCTCCTGTATCTCTCTTCCTCCCTTCCTCTTTCTCTCTCTTCCTCCTTCTCTCTCTTCCTCCTTTCCTCTGTCTGTCTCTTTCCATCCCTGTCTCTGTCCCTTTCTCTGTGTGTGTGTCTCTCTCTCTCTCTCTTTCTCCTCTCTGTGTCACTCTGTCTCCCCTCTGTCTCTATCTCCCTGGCTTTGTCTCCCTTCTGTTTCTCTGTCTCCCCTCTGTCTGCCTATCTATCTCTGTCTCACTCTCTCTGTCTTCCCTCTGTCTCCCCCTGTCTCTCTCTCTGTGTCTCCCCGTCTCTATCTGTCTCTCTCTCTATGTCTCCCCTCTGTCTCTTTCTCTGTCTACCCTCTTTCTCACTCTCTCTCCCCCCTCTTTCTCACTCTCTCTCCCCCCTCTTTCTCACTCTCTATCCCCCTCTATCTCTTTTCTCTCCTCTGTCTCTCTCTCCCTCCCTTCCTCTGTCTCTCTCTCCCTCCCTTCCTCTGTCTCTCTCTCCCTCCCTCCCTTCCTCTGTATCTCTCTCCCTCCCTTCCTCTGTATCTCTCTCCCTCCCTTCCTCTGTCTCTCTTTCCTTCCCTTCCTCTGTCTCTCTCTCCCTCTCTCCCTTCCTCTGTATCTCTCTCCCCCCCTTCCTCTGTATCTCTCTCCCTCCCTTCCTCTGTATCTCTCTCCCTCCCTTCCTCTGTCTCTCTTTCCTTCCCTTCCTCTGTATCTCTCTCCCTCCCTCCTCTGTCTCTCTTTCCTTCCCTTCCTCTGTCTCTCTCTCCCTCCCTTCCTCTGTGTGTGTCTCTCTCTGTCTCCCCTTCCTCTGTCTTTCCTCTGTCTCTCTCTCTCTGTCCTTACTATGCATGTCTCTCTCTCTGACTCCCCTTCCTCTGTGTATCTCTCTCTATGTCTCCCCATCCTCTGTCTCTCTCTGTCTTCCCTTCCTCTGTGTCTCTCTCTATGTCTCCCCTTCATCTGTGTGTGTGCCTCTCTCTCTGTCTCAATTTTCTTCTGTGTGTCTCTCTCTATCTCACTTTCCTCTGTGTGTCTCTCTCTGTCTCCCCTTCCTCTGTGTATATGTCTCTCTTCCCGAACTGGTGCAGAGGAGAGAGGGAGGAGAACTGGCCCAGAGGTAGATGCGGATCTGCTGAAACCCCGGCAAACTGTCAGCAAGTCCTGAACAGCGGTATGTGACTGAGGGGCTTATCATGGGCTTGAAAGGTAAGGGCTGGAGCCTGCTGATTACATATTTTTAAATGACATGCATCTCTCCCCTTTGTCTCTCTTTCTCTATGTCTTTCTCCCCTCCTCTGTCTCTCTCCCTCTATGTCTCTCTCCCCTCCTCTGTCTCTCTCCCCTCCTCTGTCTCTCTCCCTTCCTTCCTCTGTCTCTCCCTCCCTTCCTCTCTATCTCTTTCTCTCCCCTCCTCTGTCTCTCTCCCTCCCTTCATCTATCTCTCCCTCTCTAACTCTGTGTCTTTCTCTCTTCCTCCCTTCCTCTGTCTCCCTCCCTCCATTCCTTTGTGTCTTTCTCTCTTCCTCCCTCTGTGTCTCTCTAGATACATAGCAATGTGTTTTTTATCTACCTCTGTCTCTCTCTGTCTCTTCTCTGTGTCTCTTTGTCTACCATCTTTCTCCCCTTTGTCTCTCTCTCTCTCTCTCTCTCTCTCCCCTTGATCCCTTTCTGTCTCCCCTCTGTCTCTCTCTCTGTCTCCCCTTTTTCTTTCTAATGGCAGTGAGAGTCCACAAATTCATTCTTTACCTAGGGATATTCAACACCTGGCCACCAGGAGGAGGCAAAGACACCCCAATCAAAGCATTAAATATCCCTCCCACTTAACCTACCATCTCAGTAATTCTTTGCCTTGTCTACAAAGAGGATAACAGAGATTAGTGCTCTGCTGAAATTTCTGGATTTTCATGCTCTAAATTGATTGTTTCCCTCAAAAGAGAGCAGGGGAGTTGTTAGTTGTATACTTATGCTAGCCTCCCTTCTGGCAAATGGTGTTACACTGATATTCCTTTGTACCACAGGTCCCTGTCAGGTTGAGGATTTCTACTGTCAGATCTGGAACTACTATGGATGCAGCGCAGCAGATGGCTAAAGAAGACCTCTGACTGGTAAGTCCCTGAGATCCCCCTGATCCTCTCTGATGGCTTGTTGCCTAATTATCGGCCATATCTACAACACAGGGAGGGGGACATTTATGAATAGTAGCCTCCATTGGTAAGAGTAATGAGAAGTCACGCGCCACAATTATGCCTACTTTCTGGAGGTCCATTAATGTAGAGAACTATGCTTTCTATGAAGGACCATATCGCAAATGCAGACACTTGGGCATGATTTACACATTTCCAGCAAATCCTTTTTTACTCAAGGAGTAGAGGATGTGAACAGTATGGCTATACAGTATTGGTTAGTTACTCTCTTATGGTTACATGCTCTTACTTCAAATTATGAGGTATTTTCCTAACATGGGAAGCTAGTTATGCCCTTAATAATGTTTATTCAGGCTAGTAGCCTGCTTTAAGAATACCAAAAAGAATCCTTTATGGAGCATACAACCTATTTCTTTATGTAATTGGCAAGAGTCCATGAGCTAGTGACGTATGGGATATACAATCCTACCAGGAGGGGCAAAGTTTCCCAAACCTCAAAATGCCTATAAATACACCCCTCATTACACCAACAATTCAGTTTTAAAAACTTTGCCTCCTATGGAGGTGGTGAAATAAGTTTGTGCTAAGATTTCTACATTGATATGCGCTTCTCAGCATTTTGAAGCCTGATTCCTCTCAGAGTACAGTGAATGTCAGAGGGACGTGAAGGGAGTATCACCTATTGAATGCAATGGTTTTCCTTGCGGGAGATCTATTTCATAGGTTCTCTGTTATCGGTCGTAGAGATTCATCTCCTACCTCCCTTATTCAGATCAACGATATAATCTCATATTCCATTACTTCTACTGATAACTGTTTCAGTACTGGTTTGGCTATCTGCTATATGTGGATGGGTATCTTTCGGTAAGTATGTTTTCATTACTAAGACACTCTCAGCTATGGTTTGGCACTTTATGCATTAATATAAAGTTTTAAATATATGTATTGTTCTTATATTTGCCATGAGTCAGGTTTATGTATATTTCCTTTTGCAGACTATCAGTTTCATATTTTGGGGGGGGGGAAATTTTAGGAAAATATTTTTCTTACCTGGGGTATAGTCTTTTTTCAATTGACTGCTTTTTCATTAAATTTCGTGGGCAAAATTAGGCTCGCAAAGGCGCAAAATGCCAAAGTTTATTGCGTCATTCATGGCGCGAGAATTTTTTGGTGCAAAGGTACGTCCGATGACGCAAATTCGTCATTTCCGGCATCTTAGTTGAGGCCGAGTTCCTTGCACAAGGTTGCGTCTTCAATGATGCGAGTGTGTCATTTCCGGATGTTGTTAGCGCCAAAAAAAATTTAGTTTACGTTGTGCGTCATACTTGCTGCCAAATAATTTAATTATTTAAAACCCCATTCCTATATGCCTCTTGCCTTTTTCTATGTCAGAGTGCTATGCTGTTTGCATTTTTTTCCCATTCCTGAAACTGCCATATAAAGAAAATGATAATTTTGCTTTATATGTTGTTATTTGCAAGATGTCTCAATCTGATCGTGTCTCAGAAACCACTGATGGAACCCTGCTGCCTGATAACAGTTCTACCAAATCTAAGTGCATCTGTTGTAAATTTGTGGACATTATATCTCCAGCTGTGGTTTGTAATAGTTGTCATGATAAGCTTTTACATGCAGAAAATGTGTCCATCAGTAATATTACAATGCCTGTTGTTCCTACAACATCTAATGTACATGATATACCTGTGAATATAAAATATTTTATTGCTGATGCGATTTAGAAGGCTTTGTCTGCCATCCCGCCTTCTAATAAATGTAAATGGTCTTTTAAAACTTCTCATAAAGTTGATGAAATTTTAAATGACCGACAACATTCTGAATTATCCTCCTCTGATGAGGATCTATCTGATTTAGAAGATCCTTCCTCAGATATTGACACTGACAAATCTACTTATTTATTTAAAATGGAGTATATTTGTTCCTTGTTAAAAGAGGTGTTGATTACATTGGATATTGAGGAAACTAGTCCTCTTGATATTAAAACTAGTAAACGGAATGGAATATGCCTGGAATATGCCTGGTACTTATTTTTTCCTTCTTCTAAGGGTAAATCTAAAGCTTCTAACCGCTTTCGTTCCTTTTGACAAAATGAGGAACAGAAACCTAATCCTTCCCCCAAAGAATCTGGTTCCAATTGGAAACCTTCTTCAAGTTTGAGTAAATCCAAACTGTTTAAGAAACCAAAGCCAGCCCCCAAGTCTGCATGAAGGTGTGGCCCTCATTCCAGCTCAGCTGGTAGGGGGCAGATTAAGATTCTTCCAAAACATTTAGGCAGATTCTGTCCAAAATCAATGGATTCAGAGTATTGTCTCTCAAGGGTACCGAATAGAATTCAGAGTAAGACCTCCTGTGAGAAGATTTTTTTCTCTCACGCATACCAGCAAATCCAGTAAAAGCTCAGACTTTATTGAAGTGTGTTTCAGACCTGGAGCTTTCAGGGGTAATCTTACCAGTTCCGTTTCAGGAACAGGGTCTGGGGTTTTATTCAAATCTATTAATTGTCCCAAAGAAAGAAAATTAATTCAGGCCCATGACTCATTCATTCAGTGTCCATGACTCTGTCTCTAACAGACAATAGACGATTAAAATTGATTTCAGCTTGTCGGAACCTTCAGTCTCAATCATTCCCTTCAGTAGCTATGTGCATGGAAGTTTTAGGTCTCATGACTTCAGCATTGGACGCGATCCCCTTTGCTCGTTTTCATATGAGACCTCTCCAGCTTTGTATGCTGAACCAATGGTGCAGGGATTATACAAGATATCACAATTAATATCCTTAAATCCCAATGTTCGACTCTCTCTGAGTTGGTGGTTAGATCACCATCGTATAGTACAAGGGGTCTCTTTTGTTCATCCAACCTGGACTGTGATCACAACAGATGCAAGTCTTTCAGGTTGGGGAGCTATCTGGGCTCTCTGACAGCACAAGGGGTTTGGAAATCTCAAGAGGCGAGGTTACCAATCAATATTTTAGAACTCTGTGCTATTTTCAGGGCTCTTCAGGTTTGGCCTCTGTTGAAGAGAGAACCGTTCATTTGTTTTCAGACAGACAATATCACAACTGTGGCATATGTCAATCATCAGGGTGGGACTCACAGTCCCAAAGCTATGAAAGAAGTATCTTGGATACTTGCTTATGTGGAATCAAGCGCCTGTCTAATTTCTGAGGTTCATATCCCAGGTATAGACAATTGGGAAGCGGATTATCTCAGCCGTCAGACTTTACATCCGGGGGAGTGGTCGCTCCATCCAGATGTGTTTTCTCAGATTTTTCAGATGTGGGGTCTTCCAGAAATAGATCTGATGGCTTTCCATCTAAACAAGAAACTACTCAGGTACTTGTCCAGGTCCAGGGATCCTCAGGTGGAAGCGGTGGATGCGTTAACAGTTCCTTGGTGTTACCAACCTGCTTATATTTTCCAGCCTCTAGTTCTTCTTCCAAGAGTGATCTCCAAAATCATCATGGAACAATCGTTTGTGTTGCTGGTAGCTCCAGCATGGCCTCACAGGTTTTGGTATGCGGATCTTGTTCGGATGTCCAGTTGCCAACCTTGTCCACTTCCATTAAGGCTAGACCTTCTGTCTCAAGGTCCGTTTTTCCATCAGGATCTCAAATAATTAAATTTGAAGGTATGGAAATTGAACGCCTAGTGCTTAGTAATAGAGGTTTCTCTGACTCAGTGATTAATACTATGTATATTTCATGGTGTTCTTCTCATAAATTATCCTGGACTTCTTTTAGAATTCCTAGAATTTTACAGTTTCTTCAGGATGGTTTGGATAAGGGTTTGTCTGCAAGTTCCTTGAAGGTACAAATCTCTGCTCTTTCTCTTTTATTTCACAGAAAGCTTCCTAAGCTTCCTGATATTCACTGTTTTGTACAGGCTTTGGTCCGTATCAAGCCTGTCATTAAATCAATCTCTCCTCCTTGGAGTCTTAATTTGGTTTTGAAGGCTTTACAGGCTCCTCCGTTTGAGCCTATGCATTCTTTGGACATTAAACTACTTTCTTGGAAAGTGCTGTTCCTTTTGGCCATCTCTTCTGCTAGAAGAGTTTCCAAATTTTCTGCTCTTTCTTGTGAATCTCCTTTTCTGATTTTCCATCAGGATAAGGCAGTTTTGGAACTTCATTTAAATTTCTTCTACCTAAGGTTGTGAATTCTAACAACATTAATAGAGAAATTGTTGTCCTTTCTTTGTGTCCTAATCCTAAGTAGTCATTGGAGAGATCCTTACATTATTTGGATGTGGTAAGAGCTTTGAAATATTATGTTGAAGATACTGAAGATTTCAGGAAGACTTCTAGTCTATTTGTTATCTTTTCTGGTTCCAGGAAAGGTCAGAAGGCGTCTGCCATTTCCTTGGCATCTTGGTTAAAGCTTTTGATTCATCAGGCTTATTTGGAGTCGGGTCAGGCCCCACCTCAGAAAATTACAGCTCATTCTACTAGATCAGTCTCCATTTCATGGGCTTTTAAGAATTAAGCTTCAGTTGATCAGATTTGCAAAGCAGCAACTTGGTCTTCTTTGCATACATTTACAAAATTCTACCGTTTTGATGTATTTGCTTCTTCGGAAGCAGTTTTTGGTAGAAAAGTTTTTTAGGCAGCTGTTTCAGTTTGATTCCTCTGCTTATGTTTAAGTTTTTTCTTTTCATTATGAGAATAAACTTATATTTTGGGTTGTGGATTAATTTTTGTCTGCAGAAAATGGCTGTTATTATTTTATCCCTCCCTCTCTAGTGACTCTTCTGTGGAGTTCCACATCTTCGGTATTACTATCCCATACGTCACTAGCTCATGGACTCTTGACAATTACATGAAAGAAAACATAATTTATGTAGGAACTTACCTGATACATTAATTTCTTTCATATTGGCAAGAGTCCATGAGACCCACCCTTTTTATGGTGGTTATGATTTTTTGTATAAAGCACAATTATCTCCAAATTCCTTTGTTGATGCTTTTTACTCCTTTCTTTATCACCCCTCTACTTGGCTATTCATTAAGCTGAATTTTGGGTGTAGTGAGGGGTGTATTTATAGGCATTTTGAGGTTTGGGAAACTTTGCCCCTCCTGGCAGGATTGTATATCCCATACGTCACTAGCTCATGGACTCTTGCCAGTATGAAAGAAATTAATTTATCAGGTAAGTTCTTAAATAAATTATGTTTTTTGTGTTCTCAGTGTGTGTGTGAAGAACCAGACTTGAGGGCTCAGAGCAAGTTCCCCTGTAGGGATTTTTTTATACTTGTGACCAACGGCGATGGGGTTAAAATTTCCCGCCACAGGTTGTTTTTTTTTTTGGTTCGAATAATGACGGCTTCACTATCGGGCCTGGACCTCTCTACTCCCTTTGCACTGTTTCTTATTACCTGATCTGAAAGGCAGGTCCATCGGGACTGTCCAGAGCAGCGGCATGAAGACCTCGCTTCCCCAAGGGTACATTGGGCTACACAGATGCACTTTGTCCCTTTACAAGAGTAGATATAATTTGTTCCTTTGACCGAAGCAACATCTTAGAGACACAGTAATGTCTTTTTTGTCTAAGAACTTATGAGGGTAAAAACAAGGTTTTCTATGACTAGCCGAGCAAGCACTCATAAAGTGGGGGAGTTTTTATCTAGTGGGGGCGATGCTGCCTTTCTTCTTCATGCAGTTCCTCATATGTTTATATTTGTTTTTTTCTTTGTATGCCAATCTTTATGTGCTTTCATATATGTACTTAATTATAATGTTAAAGATTCCTAAATATGGGGTTTGTTTGCTTGCAACCCTTATCCATCTTACTTCCCACATGAAATGTATTATTTATATTGTTAAATGGAGAACAGCTCATACCTGATGATTTGTCTGTATCCATGGCTTAATCATATTGTTTCATATGGGCAATGAGAATCTCTAGTGATTTCTGTGTTAGCTCATTTTTATTACCTAGTTGGAAACATTACAAGTTTTTAAATGTTTTTGCTTATATAGCAAATTACCATACCTGGTGGTTTAGTACCATCATCTATGGTTTAACACCTACTTATCTATGGTAAATAAGGGTCTGGTGGTTAATAACTAGTACATATTATATGACAAACAGCCATGTTGGATGTTTTCTCAACCTTCCAGTACTTATCCAGATTCAATTTTTAAATGGAATAGGCGATTCTGGAGGTCTATTAGTATCCTAATGCTTGACCATATATTTTGCTTATATAAAAATTTTGCATATTCTTTTCATGGAAATTATCATTACCAGCGTCTAAGCATAACATGTAAAAGTTGAGCGTAGTTGGTAATCTTTGGTATACAAATTATGCCCATCTTAGCTGTTATTTCAAATAACTTTGCTTGATGTGACATGGTCTGGTCTTATTCTTGTCCTTTTATCTCTTGTATACACCATATTATCCTGGGGATTTATTGTCCTACCAGTATTATTTTGTAGAGAAGAAGTGGTTCTGGTAGTTTTTGATATTCATACCAATATTTATTCTCTATGTTATATTGGTAAGGGCAGTTGAGATACTTTCTTGTGGCTTACTGCTAATAACCTTTCTTGGGTTTGTTAACATCATCTATGCGTTTGAACCCTGTTTATCTATTCTAGTGCGGGAGGATCTATCCATGAACCCCACGGATTCAGAAGGAATCTTGCCTTGCTTTCATCTTCCAATTCAGATATACTGTAGTTCCAGTGCCTATATTTGGTTTTCCTGGACAAACATTTCATTTCATAGCTCTTCCAGCTGGTTATCTGTGACTCCCTGGTGTCTTGTAGAGGTTCCAGGGCTCCTATTTCCTGTAGACAGTCTACAGGGAATGCTGGAACCTTGTTTGGTGACATTTTGGCCTGACACGGGTTTTCCTTTCAGGTCTACCCGCACAGAGGGTTACTCTGGAAATTAATTCAGTTAATTTAATCAGGAGTCCCAGGTTTTGGACTGGGCATGGACATGACAGCTTGGACTAGGTTTTGAGGTGGTATAACATGTAGGTCTTTTGGATCGGCTTCGGATACTGTTTTATCTGCTTGCCTTCTTCTGAGACCGCTAAAGTTAGGTACTCTCTGACAGTGGAATGGGGGCCATTCAGATGTCTCAGCCACTATATTTGGATCCTCAACTGTGAGGTTCTTGGAATGTGTTTTTAGTCATCCTTAGGTGATTATTTTCTCAGATGTGAACTTGTCAGGATAGGGCGCTGTGTGGGGTTCTCTGAGGATTCAGGGAACATTGGAATCTGGATGAGGTGACTCTTCAAATCTGCATTCTGGATATGACAGCAATCTCCAAAAAAATTTGGTTGGGGCCTCAGCTTTGTTTTCATCCATTATATAGATTCCAGTCAAACAACATCATGACAGTGGCTTGTATAACTTGTAGTCCCCTGGCAATGGGAGAAGTCTTTTGGATCCTTCAGTAGTCAGAGACTTTCAATTGTCTCTTCTCTGATATTCTCATTCTGGGAGTGGACAATAGAGTAACAGAATTTCTGAGCAGATGGACTCTGTGTCACAGAGGGCTATTGTTACGTCAGGAAGTATTTTCTGAGGTAACCCTCAGAGGGGGGTTCCAGAGGTAGGCCTAATGGCTTATGTCTCAGTGCCAATCTGCCCAGATACTGGTTGAGATCAAGAAGTCCTCGAACAGAGTTGGTGGTCGCCTTAGTGGTTATATGGAAGTTCAATCATATTTCTCTGTTTCCTCCAATTGTCCTTCCTTGAATGGTTGCGCAAATCAATCAGAAAGGTGTTTCTGATTAGGCCGGCGTGGTCCTACAGAACTTGGTTTGCAGATCTTGCAAATATGTCATCTGCTCCTCCCTGGAGATTTCCTCAGAGATCGGACCTTCTCTATCAAGGTCTTTTCTTTTATCAATATCTAGATTCTCTGAAGCTATCTGCGTAGCGATTGAATGCCAAAAGTTGTCCTAGAGAGGGTTCGCTGACAGGGTTATTGACACTTTGGTTTAGGTTCGTGAGCCAGTAAACAGATGCATTTGCCATATGGTATGGTGAATTTATTTGTCTTGGGGTGAGGAATGAGGTTTTTCTTTAGCATAAGGTAAGGGATCCACGTATTCTTTTGTTTCTCCAAGGAGGATTGCAGAAAGGCCTATCAGCTAGTTCCCTTGAAGGACATATTTTTTCTCTTTCTGTTTTACTTCATAAGAAGTTGTCTAGGTCAGTGGTTCTCAACCTAAGTGACCTCAAGGCCCGGTAAGCATCGGGAGTGGGTGTGTATATATGTATATATATGTGTGTATATATATATATATATATATATATATATATATATATATATATATATATATTTATGAATTATAAAATTAACCCACTGTAAACTATATACATATATATATTGCATATGGATCCCACTGACACCACTTAATTATCATATAATTATAATATATATATATATATATATATATATATATATATATATACACAGCACACATACACATTGGTGTCAGTACACACAGTTTACACATACACATTGGTGTCAATGGGATCTATATATATATATATATATATATATATATATATATATATATATATACATACATACACATTGGTGTCCAGTGAGCGCCCTAAATATACACATTAGTGTCAGTGGCTGTAATTATATGTCATTGGTGTCAGTGGACTTCCTTACCTGTGAGACAATGCTTCATGCTCTGCACGTCGCTACTCACAGTCTCTGCACGCCGCTACTCACAGTGCGCCGCTACCCGCTCACACTGCGCAAACAGACATGTGCAGTGGCACTCTAACTGGCCCGTCCGACATTTCGGAGATGTGTTAAGGCGTGCCTGTCAGAGCGAGTGTCTGGAGGTTATGTTGGGTCGCGGCCCGGTAGTGGGCCGCGGCCCGGCTGTTGAGAAACACTGGTCTAGGTTTCCAGAGGTTCAGTGTTTTATTCAGGCTACTTCAAGAATTAGGCCAGTTTTTAAAGCCTTTCCTCCATGGAGTCTTAGGGGCCGATTTATCAAGCCGTGTATGCAGCCATATGCAGCTGTTTCCGCACGAACCTTTAGGCTTGGCGGTAACAGGGGTGAAGAAGTAGTGGCGGACATCAATCATCCCAATCAGATACGATCAGGATGATTGACACCCCCTGCACAAATCTGCAGGGGGCGGTATTGCACAAGTATTTCACGAGAAATGCTTGTGCAATGATAAATGCCGACAGCGTATGCTGTCGGCATTTATCGATGTGCAGCAGACATGATCCCCCACAGCGGATCATGTCCGCCCGCACAATGATAATTTGGCCCCCCACTCTTGTTCTTAGAGTTCTTCAACGGGCTTCGTTTGAGCCTATGCATTTTCTTACGATTAAACTTTGTTGTGGAAAGTTTTATTTTTGTTAGCTATCTCTTCTGTTTATAGAGTTTCAGAGTTTTCTGTTTTGCAGCATGTTCCACCATATCTTATTTTCCATGCGGCCAAGGCTGTTTTACGTACTAAGTTGTTTTTTATTACCTAAGGCTGTGTCTAAGCACAATATCAATCTGGGCACTACCAAGGACTTTCAACAGTCCTCTTCCCTGTTATGTGTCTTGCACGTGCAGGGGTCGCAATGCCTTGGTTATTGTTCTTTCCTTTGGCTGAATAATTTAAATAATATGGCCTATGTGGAGGCAGGTCAACAGCCACCTTCGAGAATCTTGGTGTACTCTACCCATGCAGTGACTTCGTCTTGAGCCTTCAAGAATGAGGTTTTAGTGGGATAGAACTGTAATATCCAAGTTTTATACTTTTGCTTCAGCTGAAGTTTCCTTTGGGAGAAAAGTTCTTCAAGCGGTGGTGCCTCCAGTTTAGGACTGCCTTTGTTGATTTTTCCCTCACTATTCATTCTGTGTCCTCTCTAGCTTGGGTATTGGTTTCATATCTATAATGAATGAGTTTGTGGACTCTTGCTGCCATTAGAAAGAAAACAAAATGTATGCTTTCCTGATAAATTATTTTCTTACTTGGCAGTGAGAGTCCACAAACGCACCCTGATATTCCTGTAATAGCGGCAGTTTTTCTTCCGGCACCGCTGTACCCCTTGTGTCTCTCTTCATTTTTCCTTATCCTCGGCTTGAATTACTGAGAGGGTAGGGGAAGTGGGAGGGATATTTAATGCTTTGATTGGGGTGCCTTTGTCTCCTCCTGGTGGCCAGATGTTGAATTCCAAAGGTAATGCATGAATGTGTGGACTCCCACTGCCAAGAAAGAAAATAATTGATCAGGTAAGCATAAATTTTGTTTTCTTTCATATAGGTGGTGAAAGTCCATGAGCTGGTTACTGATGGGATATACATTCCTACCAGGAGGGGGCAAAGTTTCCCAAACCTCAAATGCCTATAAATACACCTCCCACCTCACTCATACCTAAGTTTTAAAAACTTTGCCTCCTTAGGAGGTGATGAAGCATGATGTGCTTGATTCTTCTGTGAAAGGCGCTTCTAAGCATATTGAAGACCAGTTCCTCTCTAAGTACAGTGTTTGTCTGAGGGATGTGAAGGGAGTATTGCCTGATGACACCATGTTTTCACCTATGGGAAATCTTTTTTAAGGCTCTCTGTAAATCAGTTGCAGGGATTCATCTGCTGCCTCCCTTTATAGATCAACATTATACTCTTGTACCATTACCTCTGCTGATATGTTTCAGTACTGGTTTGTCTGCTAAATATGGATGGGTGTCTTATACGGTAAGTATATATTTATTTATTCCCAATAAAAGACACTTTTAGCTATGGATTGGGCACTTTTTAAGTAAAAGTTGTATATTGTTTGTATACATGCCTTGAGTCGGTAATTCAGTGCTCTTTTTAGAAACTTTAATTAGTGGCTAAAATATGTCTCAAAGGTTGATGGAGTTTGTGAAACATACATGGTGTGTTTGTGGGCTATCTATTTATTTTAAACAATTTGGCAAATTTTGGTGAATACACCACTTTTTTACTTACCTCTGTTTTTTTCAATTGTTATTTTAAATTTGCACGCAAATGCACAAACGATGATGCTATTTACATCATGCGTGACGTGTCCTCATTTTGCGCCATTTTTTCTGCCAAGTTTTCACGCCTTTTTTGTGTTATAAGATCCGCCCCTAGGCCACTCAGTGCTCTCAGAAAAAGCTTAGAGAGCTTTTGTGCAGCATTGTTTTTATAATCAGTTAATTCTTTTTATAATTATTCGCTATGTTTCCCAGTCTCTCAGGCCTGTTATATATATATATATGAGAAAAGAAGGATTCCCCAAACACGAGAAGATGAAGAGTAAAGTCCAAAAGATGGAGCAAATACAATACACAAGACATAAGTAAAACTTAGAAAGGTTTATTCAGTATGCATTAAAAGGTGAAGACAAACTCACAGTAAAGCGATTGCGCAGTTGTTACGTCATCTAACACATTTCGCCCCCAAATGGCTCTTTCTCAAAGATGATTTGGAAGTCAGGTGTGCAAAGTGAAGGGAAAAAAATAAAATAAAAAATAGGTTAGATGACATAAAATTCATAACTCAATTCAGCAACTAATTCGGAGCAATAAGAGAGATTGTATATAAGAACCTAGATATTTTGACTCTAGACCCACAGTGTGAAGAGATTCATGAGAAGGGAATTAAATTCATCCCCAAGAAAGCTCCAACTATAGGTAGTCGTGTGATTAAATATGTCTACAATTCAAACAAACATGAGAAACATGACTGACGACCAAAGGTTTCTTTCGCTGTGGGAGACACTGCAATGTATGTTCACATTGCAGCACAGGTAATGAAATTAGATTGACAGCCAATAACTCTACATTTAACATACATTATAGACTGGACTGTTGTTCTAAATATGTAATCTCTTTGATTACCTGTGGATTGTAAGTTTCCACGGGAATAGGGCCCTCAATCCCTCCTGTATGTGTTTGTAAATTTTGTCCTGTCTCTTACAAGTCTTGTATTGTTTTATTTAAATTAATTGTATCCATGGACAGCGCTGCGGAATATGTTGGCGCTTCATAAATAAAGTATAATAATAATATGTGGAAAACAATACACAGGGTCCACTAGTAGAAATTTAAAAGACAGGATACATGAACATCTCACCTCAATAGACAAAGACCCACCAAAAACACCTCTGGTAAACATTTGAATCAGAACAGGGAGAAAAAGAGAGCATTATTGTTTCAAGCTAAAGATTATGTTCCAGCAATTATAAGAGGAGGTGACAGGTACCTACAATTACTAGAGGTTCAGTGGATTTTTAAATTAGGCACCAAAGAACCCACAGGAATAAGGTGGGACCTAGACCTTTATCAGGGTCTATGAAATCCACAAACTCTTAACAAATTTTGAAATATTTAAAATCTTGTAATCCCATCTTCATAGTTGTATATATACCCTATATTGCTATATTTCTACATTAGAAAGTTTGGTGCAATAGATTCATTGTATATGTGGATATAAATCTGTCCTAAACTAACAGTGTTCAATGTAGTCCTTCTGCTGTATGTTGTTTTCATCATTAATACCCTTGGGCATGTACCGTGTGCATATCCACATATTTATTTATAAAATATTTTACCAGGAAGGATACATTGAGATTTCTCTCGTTTTCAAGTATGTCCTGGGTCCACAAAACATTGCATTGATACAATAGGGTACAATAAAATACAAAAACAATATTAATACATAATATATGCAAAATTTAACATAGAACAGGAAGGAAATATATAATCAACCATGACAGGTGCATTTTATTTTGAGATATGCAGAGAGGGATCTCTTAAACGATATTAGGCTTGGGGAAGGTTTTAAAGTGTGCGGGAGGTCGTTCCATAATTGTGGTGCTCTGTAGGAAAAGGAAGATCAAGCTACTTTCTTTTTGTATTGAGGCAAACTAAATAATGTGCTGGTACTGGATCTGAGGTTATAGGAGGTGGGAACAGCCGGGGAGAGCATTCTGCTCAGGTAGGGTGGGAGCTTCCCAGAAAAACTCTTAAACACATGGCTGGAAAGATGGAGGGTGCGTCTGGATTCCAGCGACAGCCAGTTTAGTTATTTTAGCATGTCACAATGGTGGGTCCTGTAGTTACATTGTAGCACAAAGCGGCAGAGCGAGTTATACAATGTATTAAGTTTTGGATAAAGTGTCTTCCAGAAGGCTACCTGTTAGTTAGCAGAGGGCAGTTGAAAAGCTGAGTGTAAAAGTCTGTATTGCTTGTAGTTCTAATGCAGGATATATTTTAAAATCAAGCTGTTAGCAGAGGGCAGTTGAAAAGCTACATATGAATCTATAGCTGTATTATAAGTATGTTAAGTCACGGCTGTATGACTTATTGATTGAAAAAAATATATTTATGACTATTTATGACTATTTACAGCTGTATGCTAATATGTGAATATGTGAATTTATTATTTAAATATTGTTGAATTAATTTCTCTATATAGCCAATCCGCTGTTTCTATAAGCTTATATTGTATGAAATGTATGTCAGTGTTGTTAATCTATTTTTTTTTTCTAGTATCTTTATATTGTATACTTTGTGTAGGCTGCACAGATATTTGAATAACTAAGTTGCAGATGTTCATCCATAATTAGTGATGTGTATTTTGACAACTGCACCTACACAAACTATGTACATCATAATTTGGGGGCAGGTCTGTATGACTAGATAAGTCGGAGCACACCTGGCTCCCAAATCATCTTTGAAAAAGTGCCAGGTAGGTGTGAAACACGTCAGATAACGTAACAACTGCACCATTGTTTCACTGTGAGTTTGTCTTCACCTTTTAATGCATACTGAATAAACCTTTCCAAGTTTTACTTAAGGCTTGTGCATAGTGCTTGCTCTCTCGTACATCGCTGAGGACAACGGCATCTTTCTCCACATTCTAAGGTACTGTTTACTTGATTTGTATCTGTGAAACCCTTACTCCTTCCTTTTACTACTATTATATAATAATAATATACTAATATATACAGTATATATATATATATATATATATATATATATATATATATATATATATATATATATGAGCATGGATATAAATTTGCAGAAATAATATATTTCTTCAATTTTTGTTTTTTGCAATTATGTCTCAAACTTAACCTGCCTCAGATGTTACCCATAAGATTTGAGCTGTCTGAACATGTTTCTACCATAGCTAAGTTTCTTTGTTGTAAATAAGCTGATTCTTCAGCTCTTGTTTTGACAATTTATTACATGCTGATAATATCTCTATGAGTACAAATGCATCCGCTGTTATTCCATCTCAGTCTAATGTACAAAGAATTCCAGCAGAAATTAAAAAATGTATCTAAATCTAGTGAATTTTGTACTGACCCTCAGCATTTTGATGTATCCTTTACTGATGGGGTTTCCTCTGATTCAGAGGATGCCACGTCAGTGACTGAAATAGACAAATTTTATTTTTTATTTAAGATAGAACATATTCACTCTCTTTTAAAGGAAGTATTGTTTATTTTGGGTATTGAGGAGTTTAAACCTCCTGATGATAAAGCTAGTAATCATTTAAATTCTGTATTTAAGACTACTGTTATTACACCTGCAATTTTTCCTATTCCAGATGTCCTAATGTGATTGCTAAAGAATGGTCTACACCTGGTACTTCTTTTAACCCTTCTTCTAGGTTTAAGAAATTGTATCCTTTGCCTGTTGCTAATCTGGAACTTTGGGAAACCGTCCCTAAGGTTGATGGGGATATTTCCACTCTTGCCAAATGTACTACTATTCCTATGGAAGACAGTACTTCTTTTAAGGATCCTTTAGATAGGAAGCTTTAATCTTATCGTAAAAGGGCATATTTTCATACTGTCTATATTCCTAGACTAGTTATATCTATGGCTCATGTTGCTGCTGCTTCTGCTTTTTGGTTGGACAGTTTAGCACAGCAGTTGTATTCATATCCTGAATTATCTAACATTATTCTTTTACTTCAACATGCAAATAATTTTATTTGTGATGCTATATTTCATGTTGTGAAGATCAATGTCAAATCTATGTCTTTAGCTATTCTAACTTGATGAGCTTTATAGCTTAAATCTTGGAATGCTGACATGGTGTCTAAAACTAGATATTTATCTCTCTCTTTTCAGAGTAAAAATCTTTTTGGTTCACAATTGGATTCTATTATCTCCACTGTTACTGGGGGTAAGGGAGTTTTTCTGCCCCAAGACAAGAAATCTAAGGGTAAATTTAAAGCTGCTTCTTCTCCTAAGGCCTCTGGCTCTAATTGGAGCCCATCTCAAAATTGGATTAAATCCAAGCCTTCTAAGAAACCAAATCCCGCCCCTAAACCTGCGTGAAGGTGTGGCCCTCAAACCAGTTCTTCTGGTGGGGGGCAGACTAAAGCTATTTCAAATCATTTGGAAAAGACTCTGTCTAAAATCAGTGGATTCAGAATATTATTTCTCAGAGGTATCGAATTGGATTTAGAATAAGACCTCCCATGGGAAGATTCTTTCTCTCACATGTACCAAAAACCCAGTAAAAGCCCTAGCATTTCTAAAATGTGTTTAAGATCTAGAACTTTCAGGGCTAATTGTCCCAGTTCCTCAGCAGTAACAGGGATTGGGTTTTTATTTAAATCTATTCATTGTTCCATTTTTGGATCTGAAAACTTCAAATCATTTTGTAAGAGTCCCAACTTTCAAGATGGTGACTATAAGGACACAAGGTCACTTCATGTCCACAATAGAATTACAGGACGCTTACCTTCACATTTCGATTCATCCAGACCACTTTCAATTTGTGAGATTCTCTTTTCAAGACAAGCCTTAGTAATTTGTCGCTCTTCCATTTGGCTTAGCAACAGCACCAAAATATTCTCAAATGTTCTTGATGGCCTTCTATCTGTAATCAGAGCAGGTTATTGTGGTGTTTCCTTATTTGGACGATATCTTGGTACTAGCTCAATTTTTTCATTTAGCAAAATCTCACACAAAACAACTATTGTTGTTTCTTCAAAGACATGGTTGGAGGATCAATTTACCAAAGAGTTTCTTGATTCCTCAGACAAAGGTCACTTTTATAGGTTTCCAGATAGATTCAGTGTCCATGACTCCATGACATATCCCTAACAGAAAAAAGATGATTGAGATTCGTTTCAACTTGTCTAAACCTTCAGTCTCTATCATTCCCTTTAGTGGCTATATGCATAGAAGTTTTAGGTCTCATGATCGCAGCATCAGACGCGATCCCCTTTGCACCTTTTCATATGAGACCTCTACAGCTTTGCATGTTGCACCAATGGTGCAGGAATTATACTCAGACATCACAACTGATATTCTTAAATCCCAACACTCTTATCACCTTATTGTTCAAGGGGCCTCCTTT